>NC_056726.1:1597057583-1597272583 GCF_019279795.1 Protopterus annectens | reverse complement strand
TAAACCGAAGAGGCGGGAATATGGCTCACAACTGGTTGTAGCATCCCCCTGCAGGCAGAATGGCTGGAGTGGGAGAAGGCACTCGCTTTACAGCGCAGTGCTGGGGCATCCAGGAGTCCAAATTCATGGTATGTCTCCTGGTAAAGCACCATGACAGGAGACTACTGCAGGGCCAGTACCAGGGATTGCAGTACAAAACAGAGGCCTGGGACAGTCTCGCCCGTGACCTCACTACTGCCACAGTATCCCCCGGACTGGTGAGCAGGTCAGGCAACACCATGCAGACCTGAAGCGGCAGAGAGGGGATGTCCTGGAACAGTGGATCAAGGAAGCAAGGCAGATGCATAATGCCCCAGAACTGAGTAAGTTCTCTTTCCACTATGTAGTTAATAATTGCCTAGCTTGTGTATACTATGGATAGGTATGGCTGAATATCACTGTACTTCTCTGACAGCTACAGATGAGCGTGCTGCAAACCAGCAAGCCTATGATGCTAGGCTGCAAAGGATGCAGCGCGAGGCAGGTTAGTAAATAGCCTGCACTTACTGTCATAACAAAGAAATGTAAGAGTCTGAGAAAGTGTTGTACCAGTATACAGAATAGTGTAATATGCTGCTAATAAAGGTGTAACCCCTGCATTGCTTCTGTTTACTCTGCAGTCATATGTTGTTGTACTGTTGCAGTTATTAAATAGTACTGTTGTAGTAAGCAGTGTTACCCACACTGTATTATGCAGATACAATGTGTATCATAGTTAATTTGGACTTCCTGACTCACTAAGCGACCATCAAGCTACCTTCTTACTTAAACACAACTCTCACCACCCCCAAACCCCTATGCTCCCAACAATTAAGAACAAAAAACACTTTAACCTATCAAACTTCTTAAATGACCTAAAACTCTACAACTGGTCCCAACTATATTACCTGCCACTAGATGAAGCCATCAATCATTTTAACTCCACATTTCTAGAAATACTAAATAGGCATGCTCCAGAAAGAACTACCAGAGTTAAGACCAAAGCAGTTCCATGGCTAACTAGGGAAACAAGACAAAAAATAACAGAAAGGAACAGAGCCATGGAAATCTGGAGATCCAACAAAACTCCAAGTACACAGCAAGCCTACCAACAGATTAGAAATCTAACCAAAAAACTAGTCAAGCAAGATAAAAAAATTACTTTATCAACCACCAAAATCAACACATGAACAACCCAAAAATTTCTGGGCAGGATTAAACAGGTTACTATGCCCTAGAAAAATCACCACTCCACCCCTAACAACCGGGTTAATGAAAGAAAGCATAGCTGAATCATTCAATACTTTCTTTACTGAGACCATTCTTGCCCTATCACAAAAACAAACTTATACCAAAACCACTACTATTGACCCCAAACCTAATAATAACCCAACTTTTAAGCTTCAACCCACCCCAACCTCCTACATAAGAAAATTACTCTCTCAATTAAAACCAACAACACTAGGAGTAGACTCCCTCCCCAATGAATTCTTAAAACTGGCAGCAACTGAAATAGCCATACCAGTCTCTATCCTAATAAACAGATCCATCTCTGAAAGCTCAGTACCCCTGATCTGGAAAACGGCCTATATTATACCCGTTCATAAAGGGGGCAATTCTTATGACATATCTAACTACAGGCCAATAGCTATCCTATCCCCACTTGCTAAAATACTGGAGAAATGTATTCACAAACAATTTCCCACCTTATTAAGCAAGATCGTATATCCCAAACCCAACACGGGTTCCGCCCAGGTCATAGCACAACCACTGCCCTGCTAGCATTCACTGATACCATTAACCACAACAGAAATTATGGCAAATTTTCTGCAGCCCTTTTCCTAGACCTATCAAAGGCATTTGACATGGTTAATCATGAAAAATTATTCTCCCAACTTTCTAACTTAGTCCTAGATACATTGGCAATCTCCTGGTTTAAGAACTACCTCAGCAATAGACAACAGGCAGTACTATGGAGCAATAACTTGTCTCCACTCTTACCTGTGACACTTGGTGTACCTCAGGGATCCATACTGGGCCCCCTACTATTCTTAATTTTTACTAATAATCTCCACTCAGCTGTAAATAGTTCAAACCTCATCCAATACGCTGACGACTCTACTATAATATGCAGTGCCCCTACCCTAGCAGACCTACACAAAAAAACCCAGGAAAATTTTCACTCAGTCGAAACCTGGCTTACTGAGAATGCCTTAATACTCAACCCCAAAAAAACTAAACTCCTCATATTTCATCCTTCAATCACTACTGCCCCCACCTCCTCCTTTACTATCCACTCAATAAATGGTACCACTATATCACCTGACTACCAGACAAAGCTTCTAGGTATCACTATTGATAACAAACTCAGATTTGATGTACATATTAATCTGGCCATAAAAATACTAACAAAAAGCTGGGTAGTCTCTACAAACAAATCATTCCTGACTCACAATGCTAGAACTACAATAGCACAAACACACCTTCTCTCAGCTCTACTATATGCATCACCAATCTTGACCAACCTATCCAAAACAGAAACCAATAAATTGACCTCCTGCTATAATCAGATAGCCAAATTTGCCAACAACAGCTCCTTTAGAACTCATCACTGCCAAAATCTAAAACAATTTGGTTGGCTTGAACTACCAAACCTACTAACCTATAACCAGCTGATTATCACACACAAGCTACTCTATCATCCAAACACAACACCTTCATTAAGTAACATAATCCAATAGTACTCCTGTCCTAGGCAACTCCGCTCCACTAATAAATTACTGTTAGCAGTTACCAGATCTCACAATCATGCTGGTGACTCCCTATATTTTTCTTATATAGCCAAACTCTGGAATTCTCTGCCTACATCCTTAACCCTAGAAGCATCCTTCTCTAAATTTAAAATAACTCTCAAATCTTACCTAAGCATAAAATGGCTATGTCTCTGTTCCTCACCACACTAATTCTTGTACCTCATCTATACTATTGTAAGTCGCATGTTTTATCCTCATAAAATTTGTATACCACAACTGAAGAAAGATGGCTTATCTGTGTTATTCTGCACTGTATATTGTTATTTAGACTTGTTATCAACTGTACCTCACTGATGCTTAATTCCTTTATGTGTGCCCAATGGGCCTAGTTTAAATATGTATCCTGAATTATCTGCTTGACTGTTAACTTGCCTCATTGGAGCTTTTCTCCCCGGGCCTCCACTGAAAATGGACATATATCCAGTTGGACTATCCTGGTCAGCAAATGTAAAATAAATAAATAAATAAATAAATGAAGTGCTGTATAACAATGTCGGAAGTGCAAACAGGTCAGTCATATTACACAAAGTACATTGCAAAGCCTCACAACAATTGCCTGGTAGCATAGTGTACAGTGATCTTAACTGTAATGCTTTTGTCACACACAGCAGGGCTTTGGATCCCAGGAGCGCTAGTAAGTTGTATGCATAATCATTCCACACAACTGCACACAGTCTGTTACAATGTTCAGAGAGAAAGCTGTATGCATATTTACACTTAACAACTGTACAGATTTTGCTAGAATGCTTAAATAGAGAGTGGTATGCATATTCATACCCCTCAACTGTTCCAATCTGCCCAGTATGTCCTGATAAATGGCCCACATCACCTGCCATTTGCCCTGTTCCCCTGACAAATTAGTGTGAAGATCCAAGAAATGTAGGCAGCTGTTAATGACATATAACTGATAGTCAGACTTGTACATAGTCAGAGAATGTACATACAAACATACTTGTCATCCCAGCATCTCACCCAAAGTGTATGAGAGCAGTCTCAAAACATGTTGCATTAACACCTGTATCTTGTCAAGCCTGTACGTAAGACACAGGTCCTGTACATACTAATCTACAAACATACCATTGTACAATATAACGCCATTGGGTAGTGTAATAATACATGTAAGGGACAGACCACTGCAGTAACTACGAATGTTGTGAAAACTACAAGGCTGTATTAGTTGTTAATTGAAGTCTCTCTCTCACCCCTACCATATGTGCAAACATAACCGTTATACACAACTCATTTGGTATGTCTACACTCCTACCCTTTGTTGGGACATATGTCCTATTGGTTTATAAATATTCACATCTGTTTCTATACATGTGCCATGTTAAAATACACCCATATTGGTGGCCTGTTGCCATCAATGAAACCTGCATGTTGTTTTAATGGCCACTGTTTACCCATATATGCATGTGTTCTGCCTGCTCTGCAACCATGTTATATCTGGTGTCCTGGGTAATGGGAATACCTATGCATGCTGTTATAACTAATCATGAATGCTGTTGACTATTACTAACCCATATTTGCCTTAAACATACTACAACATAGCTCGTATGGGAAGACCGGTCCCAATGGACCCACCTGTCCCACCTCAGCTGGCCATGGCACCGGGTACCAGCACATCTAGGGCCCAGTCTGGGACCTCCTCATCCATTGGCCCTGCACTACCTTCGGGTGGAACTGCCACAGGGGATGGGGCTTGGCACCCCCCTGGAAGCAGGAGCAGACAGGAACCTGTCACCCGTGGTATGGTCCGGGCCGTGGTGAGTAGGGAGCTCGACAGGGAGATTTGAGACCACCTATGCCAGCTTGAGGGCCGATTGGCACAACTAGAGGGTGAGTCTGTCCTGCCTACACAGCCCCCAGCACAGCCACCTTCTGGGATGTGAAGGTGCAGTGGTGACTGCCCATGGGTGGGGACCTCAGTCCCACTGTATCCATTTGTGGGCTCATGGGCTTGCGACTTCCAAACACCCCTCCCTGTCCAAGGTGTTCCCCCCCACATGTGACATATACCACCCCTGTACGTGTCTTGCTTGTCTTGTCTGTCATCCTACCCAACCTATCCTCCCTGATCATACCTACTGTCCTTCCCCAACATCCCATTCTCACCTAAACATAAAAGAAAAGAAGGGCAATCTGTTCCCGCAAAAATAAGCATGCCCCATACATAGCTGTTCATTTCGCACACGTGTCCACTGGACACATGTAAACATTTCTAATTGGCATCGCAACATACTATTGTTGTCCTTACTCCAAATGTCCCGCCAAATTTATTGCATATGCACAGCTGTTGCTGTAGAAGAAATGGACAGCTATGGACCTTCCCTACACCCTTCCTGCACATCCCTAGCTATTTTCCCTACTGTCTTCCCCTCTTTGTGCCCCTTTTTCACCACTTTCCTATCAACCCTTTTTTCTTTTCTTTTAAAGAAATTAGTGCGGGGGTAAGCGGGAGCAAGCACTTTTAAGCAGCAGTGAGCAGGTTTCAGCCTGTTTGCATGGGTGTAAGCACTGCCTACACAGGTTAAGCAATTAAGAAGGTAACTGAGTGTAAGGAACTGTAATGAATAGTAACCACTGCTTACCGTCATGCAAACCCGCGCACACCCACTCACAACTGTTTAAAAGTGCCTTAATCACTCCGTATCCAATGGCCTTGTTCTGCCCAGCAACAAAATAAACGGCCTCATCAAGCCTCAAAGCCAGGACCCTGCACACCACAGCCAATGTGATTTACCACTAAGCCATGGCAGATATACAAACATCGGATGTTATCACAAACATATCATCCAGCACAGTCATTCAGCAGTATAGGAAATGTATTCCATCATGTAGATGTATGTGTGTTTATGTCCAGATATAGATACATACATATATATATAGATATGTCAAGAACATCCCATGTGACAACAAAGCATTAAAAAGGAATGAAAAGGGAAACACCAGCAACTCCTGTATTATGTAGTGGTATTGTCCTATGTAATATCAAGACTCCCTCAGACAGACATGTGTCATTAATACACACAAACATTTGTACATTGGCCAAATACATTACTCTGTGCATTTTATTTACATTAACACAACAGTTCCTGTCCAATCATTATGTGAGAGCAGTACTCTTGCAAGGTGCTGTGTGTGACATCATCATCATGTAAAAGGTAACTGGGGTAACCATAGAGGGACCGGTAGTGTTGTGTGTACAATGGGATCGTCTGCATCACGTGTACCTGGAACCTTTAGGAGTCATGTGCATACCAGGATCGTGTGTCTGAGAGACAAGGGTGAGGACAACAGTAGTATGTTGTGATGCAAATTAAAAAGGTTACATGTGTCCAGTGGACATGTGTGTGAAATGGACTGCTATGTATGGGACAACTGTTGTTCTAGGAACAGATTGGTCTTTTGTTTCTGTAAGGTGAGAGTGGGATGTTGGGGAAGGAGAGTAGGTATGCTCGTGGAGGATAGGTTGGGTAGGATGACAGACAAGACAGCATACAGGGTCGGTATATGACACATGTGGGGGGATACACCTTGGACGGGGAGGGGTGTTAAGCAGTCTCAAGCCCATGAGCCCCCTGATGGAAAGAGTGGGATGGAGGTCCCCACCTATGGGCAGCCACCACTGCACCAAAACAGCCGCAAAGGTGGCTGTGCTGGGGGCTGTCTAGGAGGGGCAGGCTCACCCTCTAAATGTGACACTCTGCCCTCAAGCTGGTGTATCTGACCTCAAAACCCCTTAATGAGTGCCCTACGCACCACATCGGGGACTCTACGATAGCTGACAGGTTCCTGTCTGAATCTGCTCCCAGGGGGACAAGCCCCATCCTCAGTGGCGGTTCCACCAGAAGGTGGTGCAGAGCCAAAAGAGGTGGAGGTCCAAGGCTGGGCCCCAGATATGCTGGTGCCTGGTGCCATGGCCAGCTGAAGTGGGACAGGAGGTTCCACCGGGGCCTCCAATCCCATACAGCCTATGATGTTGCAGTTTTAACACATATATGGTTTAGTAATAGTCAACAGAATTCAGGATTACTTATAACAGCATGCATAGATATGACCATAAGCCCAAAACAACAGATGGCATACATTTGCAGAGGGAGTACAACACATGCATATATACTGCATGACATCTGTACTAAGTGTAGAAGACTTGTAACTGCAGCTATGAACAGTGGCCCATTATTGGCATGTCACTGTGAGAACCTCAGACAGTGACTGTCATACCACTGTTTCATGTGACATATGTCCAATCAAGGATGCAATGGCAGTACCTTTCATCACTATCACCATGTACTGACTGCAATTCTCACACTATGCTTCTGCAGTTCACAGATATGTGTTCACTGAGTAACACAAGAAATAAATGGTTCCACACACTGACCAGTCCACAGATGGCCCTACAGATGGGGGTTCCCTCACAAACAGAGCACTGTCTTGTCAGTTTTAAAACATGCAGACTAGCCATTACCACACACAACTTGTTAAACTAGCAGCAGTCTCAATGAAGCATAGCTACACTTACATGCTGTAGTCATGTCTGACACATCACCCTCCTGTCTTTAGGCATTTGTTTTCCACTGTGTATGTTGCTTGAGGAATATCCAGATATCATCTGTGATGCTGTTTAACAAACGCCAGATCCAGGTTCCACTCACAGTGACTGTCATGGGCAAACACCAACATGATGTTCCTAGATATTGTACTGTGTTTCCATGTGATTGGCTTTGGGAACGTCACCACAGCTGTTCCACATGCAATCAGCTAAAGGAGGACTGCAATAGGCGCAGAGGCCATCACCTGATCATGACCATCACTTACAAAACACAAGCTGCTGCTGAGCAGGTGTACAACTCCACCTCTACCAGAGAGTGTGTGGGAGGGACAGACAGAGGCAAAGTACATCAGAGAAGGGCTTGGAGACTAAAACCTAAGCATTGTCTGTCACACACCTACAAATACAGGGGTTCAAACCCCTGACTGACTAGCCATTACTATTACAAGTTCATGCAATTACACCATGTGCCACATAGCTGACATGGTGGTGTGCTGTAAGAACATATATGTGTGCTGGTGAGCGACATCTGCAACAGAGATATAGTAGACATACATTAGGTATAGCACACATGGCTGTCCACATAAACAGATGTCATTGTCAACACAACCACACTCTCTAAGGGACTCAGACACATTGCCACATTTTGCCAGGCTCACAAATACACTTCCTAACTACTTAGTTTGCCACACTGCAGTAATGCACAGGTACTACATGCACCACAGGGGATATCCTGAGGTTCTATGGGCTAGGGCATGTGAACGTGTCTGACATCAGTCGGTATGCCAATGGGGTTATACTGGGAGTGACTGTGGTTGGGAGCATCATATCCCACATGCAGACACAAGGTGCCAGTACTGACATGCATGTGTGCACTGCTTCATGGGTGTGTAGTGGTTGGCTGTGCAAGATGGCTGTACAAGGCTGGCTGAGGAGTAATCCTTGGCATCAGGACACCTGACAATGGTGTGCAGTGTGGTTCAGGGGTGTAGTGTCTGCAATGTCCCACACAGATGTGTATTGTATGAACTGTCCTGTCATCATGGTTACCATTGTGTATGGCCATTGCTTTGCAATGCATCCCATGTCTGTGTTTGATAGCCCTTGACATGGACATTGCCCGGGATGTGCATGTCCCACAATAATGTACAGTGACATGTACAAGTGCACCTGGTTTGGCTGGCACATGTTGTGTACACAGGCTGTTATCCTCAGATATGCCAATACTGGCCTGGTGTGGCAGGACCTGCTAATAGACAGCAGGTTGACCCTGCATCTGCATTGATAACATGATACAGGTATTCCCTGGTATCAGTGGCATCTGTCCATACAGGGCATGTGTGTAAGGCATTGTATGTCTTTTTGGATCACATTTGATGACACCACATATGTTGCAGGCATCCAGTGGGGAACATAGTGAAGGCACATTGACTGCAATTATGTGCCTATTGTACTGTTGGACAGGGTGCCATGCCCTCTGCAGCCCACTGCAATCACACCATGCCTACTATATGGCATCAATGTGCAGGGTACTAGCAACATAGCAGGATATTCTAGGCAAGAATGTTTGTGTATGACACATGGGTTCAGAACATATTCCGGGTAATAGTAAGGTTGCATATTTTGTTCACCAGGCCTTTTGACAGATGTAGGAGTAGGCTTGCCAACCCAGTCCCTTGGCTGATTGACATCTGTACTCCTCGTGAGGTAGACATTGTGACATATAATATGGACACCATATAGAAAAACTACAAAAAACACTCCCTGTGTCCAGTGGTTACACAGTCACAGCCACCTCCACACATGTTTTGACTGTGAAACACACACAAACCTGCCATGTCTTGAAATAGAACCCCTATCAAAATAGTTTATCACACTACAGCATTACACAGTTACAGCACGTGCAATGGAGATTACTGGGTTACAGCTGTCTAAGATGTGTATTTCTAGGTGGGTGACATCAGCAGGATTGTCAAAGGTGAGTATGTGAATTGCAAAGAGTGTGCATACTCTAAAAAGTATTGTTTCTTTCTCAGGCATGCACGCAGACACACACACACACAGTTGGCCTGTCTGGGATTAGAACACCTACCACACTAGTTTATTATACTACAGCATTACACCACTACAGCACGCACTATGGAGATTACTGAGTTACAGCAGTCCCAGAGGTTTATTTCTAGGTGGGTGACATCAGCAGGATTGCCAAAGGTGTGTATGTGAATTGCAAAGAGTGTGCATACACTAAAAAGCATGGTTTCTCAGGCAGACAAACACACACAGTTGGCCTGTCTGGGATTAGAACAAATACCAAACTAGTTTATCCCACTACAGCATTATGCAGTAATAGCACACGCTACAGAGATTACTGAGTTATAGCAATCCCAGAGGTGTATTCGTAGGTGCGTGACATAAGCAGGATTGTCAAAAAAGGACATTTCAAGTGTACTGCGAGTTGTACATGTCTGTTACCTGTGTGTACCTGCTGCTTACTGTCACAAAAACACCTTTACAACCACTTTCAACTGCTTAAAAGTATCCCATTCAGTCCTGATTGGCAGTATCAACAAGCCTGGCAGGTCTTGAACCCTAGACCATGCACACTGAGGTCACTGGACTCACCACTAAACCATCTAGGTTGTATATTTGTTTCATGGATTTTATAATGCACATCTTACTACAGGTATTCCACAGTACTGAAAACAAATGGGACAGTTACTTTGCATACATATGAACAGTACCCTTGAATGTACTGTACTCTGTGAAACAACAAAGACAAGTCTACATCTGTACAACTTTCATAACTAAATATAGATATATGCACCTACGGGATGTGTATACACACACACACACACACACACACACACACACACACACACACACACACACACACACACACACACACACACACACACACACACACACATATACACATATACGCATATACACAGACACAGCTATAGCCATATATATATATATAAACACATGTATGAACACCCTTTGTGACACAGAAGGGTTCCAAAGGAACTGACATGTACACAAAACAGAGGCATCTCTTGTTTTATAACATTTAAATCTTAATCAGTTCACCAGAGAAGGGATAGTTATTGTGTATGTGAAGTTTGGGGTGGGGAATGATGGCTAATGTAATCCACCTCGGGGATTGTGGAGTTTGGGTAGGGGAATGATGGGTATGGACTTACACCCCGGCGACCACTTCTGTGTCACTGCTCGACAGTGGCACAGGAAAATAACATACCCAACTGTAGTTGTTCTTGACTGTGTATTCTTTTCCATTCCTAACTATGTAATACTTTGTAGACCCCAGTCACCACAGATGGCTACCATGGTGTGCAACATGTTAAAAGACATTACACATGTGTATCAAATAGTGTAAGAAACACAAAAACTAGTTAAAATTATAAAATAATAAAAATCCAACCACATAAATGAGAAGTAAATTTATTATACACCACCAAAAAGATAAACCCCGGGATTCATGAAGCTCGGCGTTAGCCTTGCACTGACCGTGTGGTGTAGAGATGGCGCAGCAGCACCACATGCATAGTAATGAAGGTGCGCTGCCATAGCAGCCACATGCATAGGAAATGTGTACGAGTGCAGGGGGCGTGTCCAAGCACTGCAAAGAGGCGTGAACATGTCGGCTGCATACGCACAGCCTAAAATGCTGACCAGTACAGCCTGCCTCTAATAGTAATCACTCCTGTCAGTGTCCGTGGATACTGAAATAAATGTATGCAAAGCATACAAGACAGTTTTGCGAACACCAAAATAAAAAGTAAACACAAAGGCACGTAGCTGAATATTGAGTCCCCGTCCCTCGAACAAATGATATTTAAAACCCCATGCCCGTATTCCATTGTAGTGTCAGTAGTTATACCAAGTGGAAGTGAAACGCATCATGTTAGCGAGCCGACAATTGCTAAGCCTAGCCCAATGGTTAGGGTTACCACCTGTCCTACATTGTGAGGGTCAGTCCCCCCTAGGCAGTTGTGTCCATACCAAAACCATTATAAATGTCAAATGTCCTGTGATTGTAGGACATAATTATGTCCCATATGTTATGTAATAGTCCCATACAATCCTTATTTTCATATATAAAATACCTAAATGTTACAAGAAACAGAATAAGCAAGTAAACGAAACAGAATAAGCAAAATGGGGTTGGGAGGGTGGCCTAATGGTTAAAGTGTTTGCCTTACAAACACAAGGTGCAGGGTTTGAGTCTCCCAAGGGATAATTGGCTAGGCTTAAAATGGCTCGCAAGAGCAGTTAGCTTAGTACTAATCTATGAACCTATGAACTACACCGCTACAACAATAAAAGCTTATATTTAGGCATAAAACTAAAGTACTATCCTTTGTATTGACCATGGTATGTGTTGGCCTGTAAACTCTGATGTGTGTCCCAAAAATGTCCCATCCTGGTCATATGAAAAGGTGGCAACCCTACCAATGGTCAGAACATTCACCCAATATCTGCCCATTCGTGGTCCAAGTCGTCCTTGACAGGACGGCCCATAGATGAATATTACCCAGGTCTACCTACCATGTCATGAAAGATAAGTATTTGCGTGTACCTATGTGCGTGAAGTACAGCATGTGGATGATCAGAAATGCTAGGGTAGTCCTCACAACCATATTGGTACCAGAGATGTGTAGTGTACGCAATGTGTTCTGCTGACTGTGCCATGGGCCATCAACTAAAGAAGGGATGGATGGTGTCTGTGGAATATGGGGGTGGGGGGCTGACGGGTAATGTAATAATTTGCCAAGGGGAGACTGGGTTGGATGCACAATAGATGAACTGGAGGTGTACGAGGGAGCATGGGTGAATCAGGAAGATAACCAAAGAACAGCAATACAATCCCACAAACATATGAACATTAAAAAGTGCAATACACATGTACAGAAAAGTTACCAGCACATACCCACATAATGGTCTGGCCTGAACTGAGCCATCCAACCCCAACACACCTGGATACATAACTGAATACCCATCATCCCCTTCACAGCACACACCCCCGCCTTCCTGAATGTCCACCAAAACCACCCATACTCGGGCTGCTAGATAGGCGCAGCCATATCTGCACATAGTGACCCCTACCCATATCAAGTAGGCAGTCTCACCCTAGGCAGTCTCAGGATTGCAAACTATGTATCCCTTGCATGTATAACCCTGCCTTATTAACGTAAAGCCAAAGAAGGTCATCAGTCCCCACAATTTTTGGATATCCCTCATGAGATAAGTATCAGTTCTAAACATTAGACTTGGTGTCACGACACAATGTCCACTCCTGTATACATCTGGACACAAGTTGTACAAGCAGTAGTTGTCCACAAGACTGCTCAGTGTCCAGCAGGTCCTGCAGAACCTACGACCCAGGATTAAGCACCTGACCATGATGCACGTCTCCCCACATGCATTATTGGGAATATATATCTTACACATTCGCATAGTGGCAGTCGGATATAGGGTGATTAAGGTGCTTTAATGCAGACGTAAGTAGGGTTACCACCTGTCCCACTTTGCGAGGGACAGTCCCTTTTTGGGCAGTTGTGTCCTGACCAAATATAATACAATGGCAAATGCCCTGTGATTGTAGGAAATACACATGTCCCATATTTCATGTAACAGTTGCATAAAACAGTTATTTCTGTATGTAAAATACGTAAATGTTACAAGAAACAGTAAAAGCAACTAAAATGCTACAAGAATAAGCTTTCATTTAGGCAAATAAGTAAAGTTCTAACCTTTGTACTGACCGTGGGTATGTGTCGGCCTGTACTGATGTGTGTCCCGAAAATGCCCCACTTTGGCCATTTGAAAAGATGGCAACCCTAGACGTAAGCAGGTATGCAAGCGTGTATGCCCGACGGTAAGTGGCAGTGATTCAATGGTATGGGAAATGTAAATAAGCATGTAGGTGTATTTGCATGTGTATGTACAGACCGATATATATATATATATATATATATATATATATATATATATATATATGTGTTATATATGTGTGTGTGTAGATATGAAGAATGAACATGGTCACAATATAGCAGTCATAACGAATGTGAAAGGAAACAGCAGCGGAAATCCCCGTAATATTTAGTGCTGTTATATATCAGGATGGCCATAGGTGAGCACCTCTGCATCCCCAGCCACAGGAAGGACGCTAAAAGTGGAACAAATGATCTCCCCGTGCTAAGTCTGACATTGAACTAGGTATAGGGCTGTCCTGGTCCCAGTCAGACAAGCCTAAACCTGGATGATCATATGAACACCCTGACAATCAAACACACATGTGTGCTAGGACTATAGGTTTTGGAGGTCTAAATATCCTCGGAGTGAGTCAACATGCGGCACAGGTCCACAGCAGTAGGGAATAAGGAATGTCGCCTGTGTAGTAGTGCAGTTTTCCCAACAGGAAAATGGATGCCTGCTGTGTAAGTGAAGTGATGAGGCGTGTGTTCGGGTAACTATGAACCATGGGTAGACATATAAATGAAGCGGAACACCAATAGCATAGTGGTTAGAGCATCCGCCTAACGAAAAGGCATTCACGGTTCAAGTTCGACAATAGCACATATAATTTTCCTTGTGGAATGAATGTTGCTCTGCTGTAAAGCCGACATTTAAACATGTAAAGGTGAACGTGTGTATCGCATGGGACTATTAACCAGATCCTTTCAATCAAAGTGGTACTGTCATAATGAATAAGGTACAAGTAAGCACAAATAAGCGGCAGTAAACATATGTAACGCACAGTAAGGATAGGCAAGTGCTCCTGCGCGGCTGTAAGCAGCTCCAAGCATAGGAAATGTGTTTGTATGTACAGATGTAATATATATATATATATATATATATATATATATATATATATATATATATATATATATATATATACACACACACACACACACACACACACACACACACACACACATATATATATATATATATATATATATATATATATATATATACACACACACACACACACACACACACACACACACACACACACACACACACATACACACACACACACATATATATGTGTGTATAGATATATATCTACATACATGACAAATTTTTTATATATATATATATATATATATATATATATATATATATATATATATATATAAAGAATGGACGTTGTAACAGTAAAGCATACACAAGGGATGTGAAGGGAATCAAGAGCAATGTTGGTATTATATAGTGCATTCAGCGTATGTCATAAAAAGCTGCCCAGGAGTGAGCAGAGCACCGCTGCTCACACAACAGGCAGGGTTTTACTAGTGGGAGTAACATCGCTGAATTGCTAAGTCTACTTTACACACAGACGGAATGTAGTCCCATGCTGGGACCTCTAAAAATTGGAAAGCGCAAATGTCCGTATTGCATAATTCCAGGAAACGCATGCATGTGCAAATATACATGGTGGGAGACCCTGTGAATACACGAGGTGGGACAAAATGTGTGTAGGGCCCCAAAAGCTCTGGAGAGGGCAATGTGTAAAAGTGTGTCTTGGCTGCGATAACAAGTGGATAATGGATTTTACACGTGTAAATTCAACACGGGTGGGGTGGAGGAACTATGGGTATGCAATTATGGATCCAGGCATGCCAGGGTTGGATGGGCCAGCTCTAATGGACCGCCCCATGGAGGTCAGCTAGGTCGTAATAGGTATATATGCATACTCACATGCAGACAACAATATGTTGAAGTACAAACTCTGTAACACATGCATTCCATTTGTTGACATAAATAATAGGAATGTGCCCATACAAACATCGACAGTAGATGGAATAATAGGCTGTGCAGAAGAGGGATGGGATGAATCACACTATCACATTCCAATTACCATCGGTAATCCATACATGAACATATAGTGACATCTGTCCACTGTATAACATGCTACATACCGATTACAAGATAACTGGAATGAAGTGTCGGTGTTATAATAAATAAGGCACTAGTATGCTGGTGAAGCATATATAAACACCATTACACATGTGTAAGTGCGTATGAGCAGGGAATGTATTGACACACAGATATGTATATATATATATATATATATATATATATATATATATATATATATATATATATATATATATATATATATATATATATATATATATATATATGAATATATATATGTATAGACATATATATATGTATAGACATAAAAATATATTTTACCAGAAAGGCTCATCCAGACTCTGTTACACTTTGCTGTGAAGGAAAGGTTAGTTTGCTGTTATTTTTTGTATTTCTGTATTGCCTTTCTATATTTTGAATACTGTAGTTTGTTTTCTTTACCTTGTGTTTTGCTTGCATTCTGTTTTAACAGCATATTAAAACTTCAAAAGAGACCACAGCTCTCTCTGTTCTGAGTCAGGCAGAATTTTTCCCTCCCTCCCACCTAAATACCACTGTCTTTCTAGTTGCCCGCCTCTTATGTTAATCTGACCATATATCTCATTTCTCTCTGCTTTCACTGGCTTATGTGAGTAATCACAAAACCATCACTTTTGAAATCCCACCCCTTCAATTATTTAAATTTATTGGCCATCCTACAGTATTTCATAGTACCAAAATACAAAAGTAACCACCCCTTTCAGTCCATCTTGCTGTTTTAAAAATAGTAACTCTCCACTAAACCTTAACTTTTTAAACAGGTAAAACTCAAGTTACCTACTTTCATATCTAACTTCTCTAGTGCACACTGCAGAGTGCATTCTTTTCAATCTTACCTTTAAGCATCCCTGTTACTAGCACTTTCTCTAATACCTAAAAGATCATCTCTACTTGACTCCAAGTAGACTTTTCTCTATCTGTTAAACCTAGCACTTGCTCCTACAGTACTTATTACCTTGATACGGCACTCTTATAGATAGCACCCCAAAAGGCAAACCTCCATTTCTCAGTCACCCACGCCCCGAATCTCTTTTAAAGTTTTTGTCTAGTCCTTCTAGCATGTCGAGGGATCAGTTGCTAGTGTCCTCTCCTGCTCAGCTGGTGAACCTGGGAATATTGAGGCAATGTTACAATTGCCTCATGTACACAGACAACCCTCTCCTCCTCCCACAAAACACAAATACATGAGAGATGCAACTATACGGCCAAACTGGAGGCTGAGCTCTCTCAACGTAGGACTGGCAAGACCAGTCAGGAGGAGAAGGTTACCACACACACTATAGACCCAGTCTCACATAGTACCATCACAACCTCAAATCATACACATAAACACACAAAGACATACTCGGCGGCTCTGATCAAAAATCTACCAAAACAGCAGAGGCCACCAAAGCAGACACCCAAACAACCACCACCTCAGAACACAACACCTGCAACACATAGACCTCACAGTCAGAGTGTCAAACAGTCACAGCCCTTAAGGCCAAACACAATGCCAGACACACTAGTCATTGGTGACTCCATAGTCAGACACACTGACGCCCCGCCACCAGACTGAGTAAGGAGAAGGTCACAGTAAGCTGCCTGTCGGGCGCTAGAATCCGCCACATAACGCAAGCACTCAGGTCTCTCAACAGCAGGTACAAATACGACTCAGTCATTGTCCACGCTGGTGTAAACGACCTGAGACGTACCTCCTTGGACTACATGAAAAGAGACATTGAGGAGCTCTATGATTATGTAGCCCAGGCAGGTATGACCCTGACCTTGAGCAGTATCCTACCTTCACCAAGAATGATGCCACAATACAGAGATAAGATGATCAGCTTTAACAATTGGCTTAAACTCTGGTGTCATTCAAAGGGGATCCAATGTCTGTCTGCCTGGGATGACATGCTGGACAAGCCACGTTGCTTCGCAAGGTGTCACCCCTGGGATTCCGGATATTGGCAAAGGCTCTTGCCACCCCCATAGTGCCTTTTTTAGGCAAGGCTCAAATTCTAAACCTACCACCCTAGAACACAAAAGGGAAGATAAACTAAGGGTAATGCTGCTCAATGCCAGAAGTCTAAATCTCAAAATGCATGCACTCGATGCCCTTCTCAGTATGGAGAACATCGATGTCTGTGCAGTGACAGAAACCTGGTTCAAGGCTCCTGAGAGCACCCCAGCACTATCAGGTTTTACCTCTTATCATGCCCGCCCCAAAATCCGGACAATACCAAGAAAGGAGGGGTATCCATATTCATCAAAGACACCCACACCTCAAGACTGGTGGCAACGCACGATGCATCGGAGACCATCCAGGTGCAATTAACCATAGGCAAGACTGCTCTGCAACTTGTAGCATGTTACAGGCCACCCTCACAAACTCAGGAACCTCACATGGCCTTCCTGAAAACACTAGAGGGGATAAATGTATCACCAAACACCATCATACTAGGTGACTTCAATTACCCTAATATAGACTGGGAACACTACTCAAGCCCAAACACCCTAGCCCAAAAGTTCCTGGAATTCATAAACTCAAATGCCATGGAACAACTAGTCACCATCCCCACAAGAGGAGAAAACATACTTGATCTCATCATCACGAACATGGGAGCACAATGTTCAACACCGAAGTATACCCCTCACTGGTGAGATCAGATCACAAACTAATCTCGCTGGAGGTCCTCATCCCACCCCACCTGAAATAAAAAAGACCACAGTAAAGAACTTCTCGAAAGCCGACTTCACACTTCTAAAGACTAGTGTGGTCTCCTTTAAGGCCCCCGAGCCGGGAAAACAGTACTCAAGCCGCTGAATCACTTACAAATGCCTTCTACCAGCACCTGCAGGACTGCATGGATAAGGCAATCCCAAGCAAAACAAAGACTCTTTGTACCAAAGGCAAGCACCCAGTCTGGTGGACCCCAGCCATAAACAAACTCTACAACAAAAGGAGGAAGCTACTACAAGATAGAGCAAAATCCTTAAAAGGTAAGACACCCTTGATCACTATAAGTAAAAAACTAAGAGCTCTCATAAAATCATCCAAAGAAAATTTTGAGAGAAAAATAGCTAAAGACTCAAAAGACAATCATAAGGCCTTCTTTAGCTATGTTAGAAACCTGGGAGGAAACTCCCAGATATGCTCAGAACTAGTTCAAAATGATGTGAAGATTACTGATCCTACAGACATTACCAACATACTGGCTGACAGGTTCAGTGCAAACTTCTCCCCTCCCCAAAAGGAGAGATATTTATACCAAGCGATTGCAGCCCCCAAACATCTCCAACGCCCAAGTGAGAACTGCTCTCTCCAAAGCAAAAACACAGCATCCATGGGACCTGATGGTGTCCCCGGCTGTGTGCTCCACGAACTCAACGAGGAATTAAACCCACAGCTAGGACAGCTGTTTAATCATAGTTTTACCTCTGGATACGTACCCAGGAGTGGCGCACTGCAACTGTGGTCCCACTTCACAAAGGCGGTGCCTCCACCGACCCTGGAAATTACCGGCCCATTAGCTTGACAAGCCTTATCTGCAAAGCCATGGAGAGGATCATAATGGACCTCATAAATAAAGACATAGGGAATTTGCAGACTTTGGATCCATCCCAGTTTGGCTTTGTCAAAGGCAGATCATGCCTTCTAAACTTGGTTGACTTTTTCAAACAGTCACCAAAGCCATTGATGAGGGAAAGGCAGTCCATACAGCCTACCTCGATCTGGCGAAGGCCTTTGATACAATACCCCACTCGGGTATCATTGAAAAACTTATCAGCTTAAATGTTAACCCATACATCACAAGATGGGTTGCAAACTGGCTGAGTGACAGAACCCACAGGGTCAGAGTTGCTGGCGCCATGTCAGACTCAAAGCCTGTCACAAGTGGTGTACCACAGGGCTCAGTCCTGGGCCCACTCTTGTTTGGCATCTACTTTTCCGAAGTACAAGCAAACACAGGAGGGTTATGGCTGACAAAGTTTGCAGATGACTGCAAACTGGGCGCCATAGTAGAAAACACATCTGACACAGATATCCTTCAGAAGGGTCTCACAGAAACGGATAACTGGTGCCAGAGCCATGGCCTAAAGTTAAATGCCAAAAATGCATAGTCATACCCTTCGGGAAAAACAAGGTTACCCCTAGCTACCAAATAGGTGGCAATCCACTGAGCACAGAAGAAGTTATCAGGGACCTGGGGACCCAGGTTGATAGTAGTCTGTCATTCGACACCCATGTAGCTAAAGTAGTTAGGAAGACCTTCTACATTGCCCACCTTATCATGAAGGGATTCTCATCTAGATCAAGGGAGGTCATAGTCTCCCTATACTCATCACTCATCAGACCAATGATTGAGTACAATGCCCCATTCGGAATGTATCTGACCCGACACTTGCAGCAGCTGGAGAGGCCACAAAAGTTCCTCACCAAAAGGATAAAGGGTCTCAAACATCTGTCCTATGCTGCCCGACTGAAAGAACTCCAGCTCTATTCAGTCGCCACGCTTGCTCAGAGGTGACCTTTGCCTAACATACAAGGCCATGTCAAACCCAGATTTGATGAATATGCTTCACCTCAAAAATCTAGATCCGTCAGAGCCACAAGGGCGGAGACTTAAACCTCGACACGGCTATTAATAGGACGTGCTGGAGGGATAGATTCATCACCCAAAGACTCCCTATGCTGTGGAATAAAATCCCGGTATATGTGAGGCAGAGCACCTCGCTGGCCTTGTTCAAGAGAAATCTTGACCAATGGATGGGAGATCGCAGATATACCCCAGGGATTACCTCAGTGTCACTGCTCAACAGAGGCACAGCAAAATAATGGGTATAGTTCCCCATACTAAAGGGGTGGCGTAAGCCACAAAACTATGGGCTAGGCTTGTAAATGCCCTCAGGCAGATAGCCTAGTATGAACCTATGAACCTATGAACCTATATATATATATATATATATATATATATATATATATATATATATATATATATATATATATATAAAATATATAGAGACAGCAAGATATGAATATACATGTATGAATACATATGCAGATCTATCTGTATATATTAATGTAAATAGATATATGTTACAGTAAATATACACATGTATATACCTAGGTTATGTTACAGCAGTTACGAGTAACATATGTTCAGACCGGGCATATGTTGTTGGGAGGTCCAATCAACGAACGTCTACCTCCCACCCCCCCAGCTAGGCTGGTGAGACATACAGACACGCAGTAAAAGTAAATACAACATGGCTTCCCAGACCTCCGGCAGGAAACTACCAGTGGGAGAGATCTACAAGGTCTACACTTTAAACATGGACAGCGACATCCCTTGTGGGACACCAAAAGATCTGTTCTTCCAGGCAATGCGAGTAAAGACTACTGTGACCAGGATGTAGCTGTACACGGAACAGTGGGTTGTGCAAGCCTGATAACACATGGGTTGACACAATGTACAACATGTGTCCCGACACAGGGAGAGTGGGCAGTATGTAGGGGTGTGTTCATATCCCACCTGCGCCCACCTGTGCCCACAGTAAGGATGAGTGCTGTATAGTAGTGGCAGGTAGGGGAACTATGAGTATGCGATTATGGGCCTAGGTGTGCAGGTGTTGCCTGGCAGACATGTATTAGGACCACCACATGGGTGTAAATAATATTCCGATATGGGTATAGCAGACACCCATACTTCCCAAACCTTAAGAACACATTTACTGGACAGTCCGTAAACCATTGGGGGAACACATAGGGACCATATCATTGAACTGTCCTTGATTACCAGGGACGTCAGTGATTACGAATCAAAATCTAACACAGTCCCAACTAAACCCTCCTAGAACTAGTGATATTAGGAGGAAAGGTGGCGGAATACACATAATGAATAATGACAACATGTAAGAGTCGTAAACAGCATGTACCTCAGACAACATGTATGAATACATATGTGCTCTGGGTCCATCAATGTGTCAGGTTAATAGCACCAATCTTCTAAATGTGTCCCTGAGGTCGTTATGCAGTGTCCCTGATTCAGTGTATATGAAAACAAACCTATCATTCTAGCTCCTCACCCAACGAGTATGGCAGCAATTCTCAACATATGTTGCATTAACACCTGCATCTTGTCACGCCTGTATGTAAGACACAGGTCATGTATATAATAATCTAGAAACATACCAGTGTACAATATAAGGCCATTGGGTAGTGTAATAATACATGTAAGGGAAAGATCACTGCAGGGACTAAGAATGTTGTGAAAATTACAAGGATATATTAGTTGTTAATTGAACTCTCTCTCTCTCACCCCTACCATATGTGCAAAATAACCCAGTGACACTCCTCAACTGGTATGTGTACAATCCAAACTTTTGTTGGGACATATGTCCTAATGGTTAATAAATATTCACATTAGTTTCTATGCATGTGCCATGTTAAAATACACCTATATTGGTGGCCTGTTGCCACCAATGAAGCCTGCATGTTCTTGTAATGGCCACCGTTGTTCCATATATGCAGGTGTTCTGTTTGCTCTGCAACTGTGTTAAATCTGGTGTTTTGGGTTAATGGGAATACCTATGCATGCTGTTATAACTAATCCTGAATGCTGTTGACTGTTACTAACCCATATATATCATAAACCTGTGACAACATAACTCGTATGGGAAGGCTGGTCCCAGCGGACCCACCAGTCCCACCTCAGCTGGCCATGGCACCGGGCAACAGCACATCTTGGGCCCAGCTTGGGACCTCCTCCTCCAGGGGCTCTGCACCTCCTTTGGGTGGAACCGCTGCAGGGAATGGGGCTCGCCCCCCCTCGGAGCGGGCGTGGAGGGGAACCTATCACCCATCAACAGGTCTGGGCAGTGGTGCATAGGGAGCTTGATCTGGAGTATCAAGACTGGCTATGCCAGCTTCAGGGCCAAGTGGCGCAATTACAGGGTGAGCCTGCCCCTCCTATGCAGCCCCCAGCACAGCCCCCTTTGGGGCCATGAAGGTGCAGTGGTGACTGCCCATGGGTGGGGACCTCAGTCCCACTGTTTCCAGTTGGGGGCTCATGGGCTTGCGACTTCCAAACACCCCTCCCTGTCCAAGGTGTTTACCCCCCACATGTGTCATATACCGGCCCTGTATGCATCTTGTTTGTCTTGTCTGTTAACCTACCCAACCTACCTCCCCAAATATACCTACTACCCCTCCCCAACATCCCACTCTCACCTGAAAAAAAAAAGGGCAATCTGTTCCCACAAAAAAATCTCGCCCCATACATAGCTGTCCATTTTGCACACGTGTCCACTGGACACATGTAATCTGGTCTAATTGGCATCACAATGAATATATGTTGTCCTCATCCCTCTCCCAGGGGTTTGAGGGTCCAAATGTACCTGCAAATTTAGTGTATATGCACAGCTGTTGCTGTAGAAGAAATGGGCAGCTATGGACCTTTCCTATACCCTTCCTGCACATGCCTAGCTATTTTCCCTACTGTCTTTCCCTCTTTGTGTCCTTTTTTCACCACTTTCCTATCAACCCCTTTTTTTTTCTTTTAAAGAAATTAGCGAGGGGGTAAGCGGCAGTAAGCACTTTTAAGCAGCAGTAAGCGGGTTTGCGTGGACTTGCGTGAGCGTAAGCTATGCCTACACAGGTTGTGCAATTTCAAAGCTAACTGACTGTAAGAAAACATAAGTGGAGCTTGGCGGTGCTTACCATCGCGCAAACTCACGCAAACCCGGTTACAACTGCTTAAAAGTGCCGTAATCAGTCTGCATCCAACGGCCCTTGTTCTGCCCAGCAACAAAATAAACTGCCTCACCAAGAACCCTGCACACCATACACAAAGTGATTTACCACTAAACCATGGCAGATATACATAACCTGATGTTTTCACAAACATATCATCCAGCACAATCAGTCAACAGTACAGGAAATGTATTAATATCATAACACACAACCTGTTAATGCAAGAAGTCTGGACAAAGTATGTCACACTGTGGGTACAAATAGGGATATATGTAAACTAATGCTCTAATACACTTAAAATGTTGCTAGTTACACAGTTATATGCATTAGAACACATATGTAGATGAAGTCTGAAACACAAAAGAGTCGGCACTAGTTACTGACTTCAATGCTGTGATCATACATGTCAATTGCCAAGAGAATGAGATACAGGCCAAAATATGAGCGGAACATGCATGGACATATGGACAGATATACATCTGTAAATGTAGACTGATAGACAGCTATATGTAGATATATATATTTATGTATGACTCACAAATAATCATATAACATCATATAACATCAATTGTATATAGATACATACATATGTCCATATGTATGTATATATAGATGTATATCGATATATAGATACATATATATTGATATAGCTATATGAGATATATATATATATATATATATATATATATATATATATATATATAGATACATACACATATACACAGACAAAAGGTATTAGTAGCCATACATATGTAGAAGTAGTGCGGAAGTACTGGGTGCAAAGTATATCCCACAGCCACAAGCCCTTTAATTGCCACCTGTGAAATGTGTAGTGTGGCAACCATTCCCACAAATGAGAATACTGACATTAAACATATACCCACCCACAATTCAAAGGACATGACACGACACACAGGTATGCATACATAGATAACCTTTATTTGTGTACTATACAATAATGTATGCCAGTACTTACACCACATAAGGTTTGAAATATGTAATCAGTGATGAGTGCAAGGCCCACACAAAACAGTAGATGCAAGCAATGTGGATATATACCATACTATGCTGTCCAGGCCAAGGCCTTCAATTAGTACAACAGTAGAAACAGGATTTGCCTTCAAGATATGTAACAATCAACAATTACAGATGCAGTTCAGCAGCCTCCAATTACACCCTGTAATCAAGCCCTAGGGAGAAAAGTAAGCACTTGTGTTAATGTCACAGTATCTTGTATATAACATTTCTTAATCTAACATCTCACTATCACACTAAATGTCCCTCCTCTTAACAGTTATATCCCTATAAAGGTGTCATAGCCTAGGTTAATGGCATTGAACCCCCCCCCCATAAAAGGCTGTACATGGGCAAGGAACACTGTGTACCACACACTTACCTCTGGAATGTACAAGGGCACATATGTGTTCTCCAGCTGTTGCCCCCATATATATGGACTTGGCCCAACAGCTGGTGTGGGAGTCCATGACATGACTGGGATGACATGATAGGCCATTACCTAACAACCCCTTTCTGTATCACAGCAGGACAAAGACCGGCATATATGTGGAGGACATAGGCAGGAACATAGGGCAATATTTGCATTATTGCTGTTACACACCCTGGAAATTGCTGGTGTTGCAGGATTCATTGCAGCATACCCTTATGCAGGAATACGACATTGAAATTCAAATGGATGTAGCCATGTACTGATAGCACTCAACAGATAGAATGCCACTGATATATCTGGGACAATACCTGTGTGGTGTACAGACAAAACCTAACAGCCAATCCCCCTGGTATCATATGGATAAGCCCACAGTTGACAGCTATGCAGACAGACAACATTCCATGCAAAAGTACCCTGTACACAGAAACCCTGTAAGACCAGCAAGATACAATGCACACAACAACACTACTCACGCTGTCTGTAGGACTGGAACCTTACTCAAATGTGCATTTAGCCTGTGTCTGCAGGTTCTGCTGTAAGAAGTATTACTAACTGCTGTCTGTAACACTGATGTCCACACACAGGAAGGATGCCATCCATACTGGAAAAGTGAAGGGACAACGCCCACAGAAGTCAGCAATTTAAAGTACAGGGTTGCCATGACAGTGGTTATCTGAAGTACTACACAGCAGGATGCATGCAATTAGCAACTGGTGGACACTGACTGGTGCAGAGGCCATCACCTGATCATGTGCAATACCAACAAAAGCATGCTGCAATCTATTCAAACCAGCTCAATCACTCTCCTGGAGAGACTGAGAGAAAGAGAGAGAGAGAGAGAAAGAAAAAAAAATTAACAACATTAATAAAAGTAACAAAGCT
Source organism: Protopterus annectens (assembly GCF_019279795.1). Lineage (NCBI taxonomy): Eukaryota > Metazoa > Chordata > Ceratodontiformes > Protopteridae > Protopterus > Protopterus annectens. The sequence goes on along the minus strand of NC_056726.1, from coordinate 1,597,247,189 downwards.
CAGGGTTGTGTTACAGTGGGAAAAAACATAAAAGGTATGTGAAACAGATATGTATTTACTTGCATTTAGTATATGGCATAAAATAATAGGATGTATAATGTGAAAGGATTTATATGTGCCATCAGCAATTGTTCCTGTAATGATGTTCTGCTCAACAACTGCTCTGGACAATAGTGTCAGTCCCTGTGGGCAGTGGGGCATACCTGTCAACTGTGCAGATCATCAGTGAATGGCAAAGATGTGACCCATGATATCTATGTTCTGTACATTACTGTGGCCAGCGGCTAGTGGGGGTATTAATACTGCCATGACAGACACATGGGTGTGAGACCACACCACCGGCAGTCATTTTAAAGTGTAGCATAGCATGCCCAACTGCCATAGCAGTATAATATGCTTATCTAAAATCTGTCACCATATATACCCCCCTAATGTTAGTTTGTGTTCACATGTGACACCTGTCTGTGTTGCAGCAAGGCAGAACAGTTCAGCTGTGAAGTAAAGAGAGTTACAAGAGTGTGGACTAGATGTTTGTATGCACCCCACATACAGATACATATATGTGTGATACATATTCACAGCTGTGTATGTCTATAGAACCTCGGACAGTTATACATATATATATATATATATAGGTATATCAACAACACATAATGATATCTACACATATATGCACATATGTATATATATATATATATATATATATATATGTGTGTGTGTGTGTGTGTGTGTGTGTGTGTATACATACATATATATATATATATATATATATATATATATGTGTGTGTGTGTGTGTGTGTGTGTGTATATGTCTACATATATATATAATATATATATATATATATATATACAAACATAATATATGTGTATATATATATATATATATATATATATATATATATATATATACAAACAGACACATACACACATATACATAATACTGAATATATATATATATATATATATATATATATATATATATATATATATATATATATATATATATATATGTCAATACATGTCCCCTGCCATGACATGTGTGAGAGAACATCACACATCAATACACAACATATCTACACTCCAGTACATGGCTGCAAAATGGACTGTGGAGTGTGGTGTGTAACCCATGCTGGGAACGCATTGCAATTGTTTGAGAAGGTGGGATATATATGTTGGTGAAGGGTATTTGGCACATATTGGTATGTAGGTTTGGTTGGGTGACAAACAAGACAGCATACAGGGCTGGTATATGACACATGTGGTGGTTAAATACTGTGGATGGGTAGTTTCATTTGGAATGTGTAGGCCATTGAGCCCCCATATGGGAACAAAGGGAACATGATGCCCACCCATGGACAGTCACAACAGCATCTACATGGTGATAAAGGTGCCTGAACTGTGGGCTGAGCAGGAGGAACATGCATGTTGAACCTTGTGTATGTGTACTGGATGCCTCCAGGTGATGTAGCACATACCCCATGTCTCTGTGAAGCTCCCTATGCATGAGACCCTGGACCTAACTGGGTGACAGACATATATCTGTGTGCTCCATGGGGTGACACCATCCCCTAAGGTGGTTCCACATGAAGGTAGAGCCGTAACAGTAGATAATGAGGTTCCATGGTGGGTTGCGTATGTGATGTGGACTGATAACATGTGCACATTAGGTGGGAGTGGTGTTCCTGCTGGCAAATAACACCTACAGATAATGGTGTGTAACTGTCATGGAACATATGTGGGTTGTAATAGTCCACACAATCCCAAAACATGCATAGATATCCCCAATAACACAGAATGGCAGATGTGTAGCAATCACATAGCAAGCATACCACATCTCCTTATACATCTCCCCAGGTGATAATATCTCCACTCTTGAGAATATTCTCCACTGGGCCCCATCTGAAATAAAATATGAAACCTTTATTTTGGGTGACGTCAACATTGACTGGAACAAAATCACCACCCCTTCCTCCTCCTTAGACATCAATCTGTTTAACTTCTCCCAAGTAATCCACTCCACAACCTGACCTAACAAAACCCACCCCCCAGGTTCTATCATAGACTGGATTTTAGTTTCCAACCCAAACAAAATCTCTCTCTCTGGCACTATCCCTGACTCCTTTAGTGACCATCTTCTGCTTTCATTCATCGCTCAGCCAACACCTCTCAATACAAACATAACTACATCCAAACTCATAACCTTAGCAACTTCAACCCCACATAGTTCTCCAACATTTTCAAGCAAATTAATTGGCAATTCCTTAACACTCTCTCCCTTGACAATGCTGTTGAGCATTTCAACTCTTTCTTCCTCGATACTCTTAACTCCCTAGCCCCCCTAAGATACAAATGAATCAAAGCCAATTCTGCTCCTTGGCTGACCAAAGAGACTAAACATACCATGCATCTTAGAGACAAATCCTGGAAGCTTTTTCAGAAAACTAAACTTCCTTATGCTAAACTCCATTATACCCAACTCCGCAACCAGGTAAAAAAATTAATTTCCACAGACAAAAAAAAACTACTACAATAAATTTCAGACCAATGATAATCAAAACCCTAAACTTTTCTGGAAATCTGTTAACTCTCTTCTCTATCCTGGGTCAAGAAGTAACCCCTGCCCTGACCCCAATTTATCCGACAAAGAACTAAGTTCTCACTTCAGCACTTTCTTTACTGATTCTATAACTAAGCTAACCAAAACATTTCCCAACAACAGTACATCCAATTTCCTAGACTCTCCAAATAACAGCCCCTCAATGTTCTGTCTCAAACCAGTCTCCACAATGTTTATAAAAAAGCTGCTATCTAAACTAAAGCCATGCTCTAATGCCCCTGACAACATTCCACCCTCCTTCCTCAAACACGCAGCTGAAGGAATTGCTCTCCCTATTAGCATCCTGATCAACCGATCCTTAAAAGAGTCATATGTACCCAAACTCTGGCGCTCTGCCTACATTCTACCACTTCACAAAGGAGGTAAAAATACCTCTATTTCTAACTTCCGCCCATAGCCCTACTCTCTCCTTTATCTAAAATTCTAGAAAAATGCGTCCACCACCAACTTTTACCCTACTTAATGTATAATCAGCTACTTACTCCCACCCAACACGGCTTACGCCCTGGCCACAGCACCATAACTGCCCTACTCTCCTTCTTAGAAACAGTTAATCAAGCCCGCAATTCTGGTTTACTTGTATCCACTGTTCTATTAGATCTTTCAAAAGCCTTTGACACCATATCCCATACACACCTTCTCTCTCATCTCTCCTACCTTAATCTCTCCCCAGATACTCTTTCCTGGTTCTCCAGTTACCTTTCTGATAGATCTCAAGCTGTCAGATGGAAGGACTGTACCTCTTCCTTCTTACCTACTCCTACCAGAGTTCCTCAGGGTTCCATCCTCGGTCCCATACTCTTCAACATCTTCATAAATAACCTTCACTCTGCCCTCCCTGACACTACAGTCATCCAATACGCTGATGACTCTACCTTAGTTTGCACCGCCCCCAATTTTTCCGAACTTCTGTCCAAAACACAAAAAGCTTTCTCCACTACAGAAAACTGGATGCACAATAACCATCTTTCCCTCAACTCCAACAAATCTAAAATACAATTTTTTTCCCCTACCAAGGCTTCCTCCTTTGACAAAAACACTTTCAACATCCTAAGCCAAACCAACACTCTCATAGAAGTAGTCCCTTCTGCAAAACTCCTTGGCATTACCATTGATGAGCACCTTAAATTTGATCTCCACATACAACAAAACATAAAAAAAACCCACCAAAAGTTAGACATGCTCTACAGGAACAACCAATTTCTTTCAAACTCCACTAGGCACACCTTAGCTACCTCCTACCTCCTTCCCTCTCTCCTTTATGGTGCCTCTCTACTAACTAATCTATCTGCATCCCTCACCTCTAAACTTGAAGCTTGCTACAATAAAATCTCTAAATTCGCCACTAAATCCAAAACCTCAACCCACCATTGCCTTACCCTTCAATCTCTAAACTGGTTAATGCTCCCTAACCACCTCAACTATCTCCAACTAACAACCACTCATAAATTAATATTCTACCCTGAAAAATGCCCTGCTTTATCCAATATCCTTCCCCCTTACATCCTTAGCCGATCATTGAGATCAGAACACCAAAACCTCATCTCCATTCACAGACCAAAACATTCTGCTGGCCAGCTACTACTATCCTACTCTCTTGGCAAAAAATGGAACTCTCTGCCTCCTTCACTTAGGACTATACCTAACACGGAATTTTCAAGACCCAACTCCACTCATACCTATCATCCAAATGGAAATGTTCTTGCTTTCACCCTACATAAATTACCCTCTCTCATATCTGCTGTCTGATTTCATTTCCAACTCCCAAAATGTCTAAGCTACCTCTCAGTTGACTGTACAGAGGAAAACATTGCACAAAAAAAAAAAAAAAAAAATTCTAGATCAGTTTTAGAACATTTTTTCTTTAGAATCTTTTAGATTGTTTTTAGAACATTTTTAGAACTTTAAAACGTTATTTTAGTTTGTTGCACTGTTCTTGCTATGTATAATTAATACGAGACACTTCTATTGTACTTCTATTATATTTTATCTTTCATTTGTAACCTTGATTGTACTGCCTTTGGAGCTTTTCTCCCCGGGCCTCCACTGAAAATGGGTACCTCGTGGCCCAGTGGACTTCCCCGGTAATCAAACTGAAATAAATAAATAAATAAATAAATAAATATGTGGAAACATAGTGGCAGTGACAATGACATGCAGGTCAAATACTCTGTAACAGCCCAGCTACTCTATTGTCCCCACAGGGAGCATGTCTATAAACACATAGCAGAAAGTGTTGTACAATACAATATATGTCCCAATGGTAGATATACCAGAGACATACCACTTGCGTTGTGTGAACATTAAGTTGGAGCTGATATGGTGGCGAGAGACTATGTGTATTGTATTATGGTAAACATGCCATATGAGTTGTCCAGACATATTTCCATATTTATGTCTTTCAGGGAGTATAGCACACCCGAGGAATCCCACCTACAGTGCTGATGAGTATGACATAATACTCACCAGCATCATCCAGAACTACCAGCTGCTGTTCTCAAGGACAGGCCTGGACCAGCATGAGTGGACAGCCATGTGGAACAATGTGGTCCTCAGGGTGAATGAGGTAGGGATGCACAGCCATACATATGAGCAGGTCTGCCATCATTGTAGTGACCTGCTCTGCCATGTACGTCGCCATGCCACTGCCGTGCAGGGTGACCACCTTGCAACAGGGGGGGCCATAACATCCACCCCCTCTCACCAGAGTGGAGGAGCTGCTCATGAGCCTGGTAGCACCTGCCCGCCCACAAGAGCTACAGATATATACAGTCATGGAGGTGGGTGCTACCCACACACCAGACATGGAGCATGCAGGTAAGGTTCTAGGGCATATCAGTAGACTACTGTTGTGTGTGCATCTGTACAGGTAGATCATGCATATGTGAGATGTGGAGTCTGTTGCTGTGTAGTACTGATAAACAGTTATGCATAATCTGTAGTACTGTGGACTTCAGCTGTTGTTTTACTGTAATATTGCAGCCACCCTGTAGCAATGCCACAGCTGTGGCCACTGATATCAACTCTATCTCATCTCAATGTAGGTACCTCTGGGATACCAGCAAGGCAGTGGCCAGATGCCGGTGAGTATGGTTTAAGGTTATGCTTGACAATTCACTGTGGATGTCATAGCTAAGGTGTAGACCATGTACACATCTAGCACACCTACCCATAATGCATGCTGTACATGTTCACCGACAGAGCACACACCTCACTAATGGGATTACCAGCCTCAAACACATGCAATACACAGACCATCTCAGACAACTGTGGCTACACTCCAGTGCACATTGCCCAGGCACAGCTGACATCTGCCTAACATACACAGCTATGTCATACACAGAGCAGTTGAACATGCTACACATGAAGAAATCCCACTCTCCTCTGCAAACACATGCTCCAGGGTCCTAAACCTCATTAACACATTACACAGAACATACTGGAGGGATAGGTCCCTATCCTGGGAAACTCCCACACTCTGGAACAGACTACCCATTCATGTCAGGCAATGCTACTCGTTGGCTCCCTTTACAAAAACACTTGACAACTGGATGGGAAATGGGGAATTCACCCTGGGTAGTACGTCTGTGCCACAGCCTGACAGGGGCACAGGGGAATAACATTATTGGGTGGTGCATGGCTGGGAACCCCTGTGGCTAAGCTAATGTTGGCTCCAGGACCAATAGACCAGTACTCACCTATGAACCTATGTGTACCACAGGCAACATCAGCCAGGGCTTAAAAATGGTCAATAATGGTCTCTACACTCACCATAGGTACAGTACATTGTGTCTGTGGTCGGTCTAATGGTATTCTATCACTCATACATGCACCACTGATGATGACATCTGTGAATACACATCAGGCATTCACTAAACACATGTGTCCACATATAATCCAGAAACACACAGAGGCTGTGAGCAGCAGCAGAAACATAACTGGCACACAGATACACATCCTGCAATGATTTGTACAACTGTGAGGTATAGTGCACAGTACATGCCAGGGTGCTGAACAGATGCACAGCAATGCTGTGGAGATGGGTGCAGTGTTTTCCAGGGGGAAGGCCATCACCTACTAACAGAAGCCATGCATCGTAGCCATGTATAATGTTGGTAATGGGGATTGACTACAGTTGCACTGCATGCTGTTGAGCAACACATGTCCTGCATGCTGACATGTGTGTAATTAAAGGTTTGTGTGTGATACTGTACTGCACCATCACCTGCTATTGTGTATGTTATGGGGGTGCTGGAGCTGTCTGTAGGTGCTGTCTGGTGCAGTGTACGGGTTGCCATGTATGTCGACTGCATGTGTGTATGTCTGTGTGTGTGGCCATGTCTGCACACATGTGTGTGTGTGTGTGTGTGTGTGTGTGTGTGTGTGTGTGCATGTGTGTGTGTGTGTGTACTGTTTAGCAGTGATGTACAGGTCTTACAGTCTGTTCCCTGTTTTCCCCTCACAGGTGGCGAGGTGGGGCTGGCTCCCTCCCGCAGGGAATTTGATGTCACTGATACAGACAGTGACCATGAGGATAGGTGTGTTGAGGCACAGGCAGGGTCATCAGGGGTTGCCACTGGGCCACCAGTTGACATCCCGCAAGTATCCACCCCATCCACGCACACAGTCACACTGCCTCTACATACCTCATCACCGTTGGCCTTAGCTGAGGGATAGTCTACGGATGGCATTGGCCAGGACAGTGTGGTATCTATGGCACATGTGTCAGGTCACAGCAGCCATAGCCAGATGGCTGGTGGGGTATCACATAGGCAGATGTTCAGGGGTGCTTGTCAGAGTACTGCTGGTCATCATGCCCATGGCAGATGTGCCACATCTATATCAACCACACGCATGTTCCAGGCTGTCATGGAGGCACAGGCATGAATGGAATGGTACACCAGACAGGGTCTAAGGGTGCAGAGGGCTGATGACACCTCTGTAACTGACAGCATCCGTGACCTAGCAGGTGCCATTTGTAATTACATCCAGGTCATGGATAGATGGTGGGGTGAGACAGTGGATCCCATCCACAATGTCATGTCCATGCATCAGGACAGGGCAGGACAGTTGCGACAGCCACGTGGACATATGCCAGCAACACCAGCAGCTGGAGGTTGCCGTGGACATCCCACCAGTCACAGCCACATCCATAGTGGCAGTACCAGCCCTGGCACTGTGGGGGGGTGCTGTCCACAGACCATCATAGCAGACCACGTGCACATGGCCCTGGCCAGTCCCAGGAGGGACCTGGATCCAGTGGATGTCTGTCAACCTAGGGGAACAGTACCCAATCTGGAATTGTACCTGATACTGCCTGTAGCACCCCTGCCAGGCACAGATCCCATGTCTGTGGCCAGAGACGGTGAACTGCAAACTCTGCCAGGTACAGTCTCCAGCTGTCTCACAAATCCACGTATAGGGCAGTCACATTTATTTATTTTATTTTATTTATTTATTTATTTATTTACAGCTGATTTACCAGGATTGTCCATTGGGCCCGAAGTACCCGTTTTCAATGGAGTCCTGGGGAGAAAAGCTCCTGAATAAAGATACAAAACATTACAGAAGTTTACACTTTAACACATTCAGTCAAATTAATACAAATTGACAAAAACAGTGGTAAAAAACTTTAACAGTGGCTGACAAAATAGAGAAATGTGTGTTCAAGACAAAAACAGAGGAACAGGTGATTACAAGCAAAGAATCTTTGGTTATGCTATATAAGACTAGCATTGCATTGTTGTAGAAAAATATGTAGTATTGTGAATGTAATACTAGAGTTTAAGAATTATTGGGGTGTTATTGCTTTAGCTAATTTATAGTTTCTGGTATATATGATGTGGTGCCTGTAGGGGGCAGGCTAGACTAGGAGGGATGAGAGCAGGAGCATTCCCAGGAAGATGTTAAGTGTGAGTGTAGGAGGGATGAGAGCAGGAGCATTCCCAGGAAGATGTTAAGTGTGAGTGTAGGAGGGATGAGAGCAGGAGCATTCCCAGGAAGATGTTAAGTGTGTGTGTAGGAGGGATGAGAGCAGGAGCATTCCCAGGAAGATGTTAAGTGTGTGTGTAGGAGGGATGAGAGCAGGAGCATTCCCAGGAAGATGTTACGTGTGAGTGTAGGAGGGATGAGAGCAGGAACATTCCCAGGAAGATGTTAAGTGTGAGGGTAGGAGGGATGAGAGCAGCAGCATTCCCAGGAAGATGTTAAGTGTGTGTGTAGGAGGGATGAGAGCAGGAGCATTCCCAGGAAGATGTTAAGTGTGAGTGTAGGAGGGATGAGAGCAGGAGCATTCCCAGGAAGATGTTAAGTGTGAGTGTAGGAGGGATGAGAGCAGGAGCATTCCCAGGAAGATGTTACGTGTGAGTGTAGGAGGGATGAGAGCAGGAACATTCCCAGGAAGATGTTAAGTGTGAGTGTAGGAGGGATGAGAGCAGGAGCATTCCCAGGAAGATGTTAAGTGTGAGTGTAGGAGGGATGAGAGCAGGAGCATTCCCAGGAAGATGTTAAGTGTGAGTGTAGGAGGGATGAGAGCAGGAGCATTCCCACGAAGATGTTAAGTGTGAGTGTAGGAGGGATGAGAGCAGGAGCATTCCCGAAGATGTTAAGTGTGAGTGTAGGAGGGATGAGAGCAGGAGCATTCCCAGGAAGATGTTAAGTGTGTGTGTAGGAGGGATGAGAGCAGGAGCATTCCCAGGAAGATGTTAAGTGTGAGTGTAGGAGGGATGAGAGCAGGAGCATTCCCAGGAAGATGTTAAGTGTGTGTGTAGGAGGGATGAGAGCAGGAGCATTCCCATGAAGATGTTAAGTGTGAGTGTAGGAGGGATGAGAGCAGGAGCATTCCCAGGAAGATGTTAAGTGTGAGTGTAGGAGGGATGAGAGCAGGAGCATTCCCAGGAAGATGTTAAGTCTGAGTGTAGGAGGGATGAGAGCAGGAGCATTCCCAGGAAGATGGTAAGTGTGAGTGTAGGAGGGATGAGAGCAGGAGCATTCCCAGGAAGATGGTAAGTGTGAGTGTAGGAGGGATGAGAGCAGGAGCATTCCCAGGAAGATGTTAAGTGTGAGTGTAGAGATTTTTTAAAAGCTGGAAGGTTAGCAGTGGTACAGATGGAGGGGGGAAGGGAGTTTCATTTGTGTGCCAGGGAAAAGGACAGCAGATTTTTCCCTGGCGAGTGAAGAGGTTTGTACAGTTCTATCAGATTTTGGTTATTAGATCTTAGGGCTCTTTGTGGCATGTGCATTTTAAAGGTGGAGCTGAGTGAGGGACAGAGGGATGGATGGAATATGAGTTTATGGGCAAAGCAGAGCTGAGTAAAGGCAAGATAGTTAGGAAGCTCAAGCCAGTTTAGTTTGTGGAGAGATACACAGTGGTAGGTAGATGCTTTGTGGCCAGTGGCAAATTTGGCAATTTTATTATAACATGAGGACAGTTTTGTTTTAAGGGATGATTGAAGGTTTGTTAGAAGAGGAGCCCCATATAGAAGTGAAGGAATGAGGAATGTTGTAACAAGAGTATGTTTAGTAGATGTGGAGAGGAATTTATTATGTCGATAAAGCATGCCAAGTTTATAATGTTTTTTTTATGTTTAGTAGTAGATGGCTATTGAATTTGAGCTGGTCATCTATCAGGACCCCTAACAGTTTGCTTTCAGATACTAGTTCAAGAGGTGTGTTGTTTTGGCTGATGATAGAGAGTAGATTTTTGTCAATGGTTGTGTTTTTAGAGGGAGTAAATACCATAAGCTTGGGTTTAGATGCATTGAGTGCTAGATGATTGTTTTTCATCCATTGTTCTGTGGTGGAGAAGGCCTCTTGGGTTAATTTTAAGAGAGTGGGAATGGATGTGGCTGTGCAGATGATTGTAGAGTCATCTGCATATTGAATAAGTTTGGCGTGGGGAATTGAGTGGGAGAAGTCATTTATGAATATATTGAAGAGGAGAGGACCCAAGATGGAACCTTGGGGGATACCAGTGGGTGTATTTAGAAAGGAGGAGATGGCTGTTTTCCATTTGACAGCTTGTTGCCTATGGGAGAGATAGTTGGTGAACCAATTGATAGTGGCAGGGGATAGGTTAAGGTTAGATAGCTTAGTAAGGAGAAGGCTGTGAGATATGGTATCGAAGGCTTTAGAAAGGTCGAGAAGGAGAGTGGTTACAACAGAGTCAGAGTCTCAGGCAGTATCTACTGTTTCCAGGAAGGAAAGTAGGGCAGTCATGGTGCTGTGGCTGGGTCTGAAACCATGTTGTGTGGGGGTTAGTAAGTTACTATCTAGGAGATAGGGAAGGAGTTGGAGATGGATGCATTTTTCTAAGAGTTTTGATATAGGAGAAAGGATGGCGATGGGACAGTAGTTAGTGATATCATTGTTCTTGCCTCCTTTATGTAAGGGTATGATGAAAGCTCTTTTCCAGAGTGTGGGAATAAGACCTTCTTGGATAGAGTGATTTATAAGGATGCTGATGGGGAAGGCAATGGCATTGGCAGCAATGTTAAGGAAGTATGAGGGTATGTTATCAGGTGCATTAGTACATGGTTTTAGCTTTTGCCGGAGCTTTTTTATGGTAGATGTAGGGATGGGTTTTAGGGAAAAAGGTGTGAGTTGAGAGGTAGGAGATGAGGGGGGAGGAAGGAGGTGGGATGTAGGTGTAGAGGGTGTGGTGTTATTGGAGAAGGATGTGGTAAGTTTAGAGATGGAGACTAAGAAGAAAGAGTTGAATTGGGTGGCGAGATTGATATCTGGAGCACTTGGGTCTGGGCTTGGGTTTTCTGCAGTGCCAGGTTTTAGGAGTTTATTGATACCTTTCTAGAATTTTTGAGGGTTGGTTTTATGGTTGTTTTGAAGTATGGAGTAGTAGTTTTGACGATCTATTGTGATAAGCTTTTTGACTTTGTTGCGAAGAGTTTTGAATTCATTTAGGGTAGAGGAAGTTTTGTTTCTTTGGTAGTGTGCCCAGGCTTTGTCTCTCAGTCGCATGATAGTTAGTGTATTTTTTTTTAAGCCAGGGGGCGGTATTGTTTCGAATTCATTTGTTTTTTATGAGGGCTAGACTATCCAGGAGTTTCAGGAAATTTGTATTGAAATATGCAACAGCATTATCCAGGGGTAGAGTTTTTAGTGGGTTCCAATTTGTTGATTTTAGGGAGTCTGAGAAGGTTACTGAGTCGAAGTTTTTTAGGTTTCGAGTGCTGATGTAATTATGTGTTGCTTGTAGTGGACATGGAAGACGTTTGGTGAATTTGGGAGATGGTCACTGAGGGAGTCAGGGAGAGTTCCACTGTCGGTGTAGTAGTGGGGGTGAGATACTAAAATCCAATCTAGGGTACTGCCAGTGGAGAAATCGTTAGAGGGTCTGGTAGTCTGGTTGATGAGCTGAGAGTATTTATAGAGGTTAATGTTTATGGGGTGTGTGGGGGAATTAATGCAGGACCAATTAATGTTTGTGTCACCCATGATAATAGTTTCATTACTGATATTGATAGAAAGCCAGGATAGGATATCTTCTAAAACAGAGACATTATCACCAGGGGGATGTAAAGTGAAACTATGCAGATTTGTTTGTGTTTGTTTAATTGAAATAAAGCTAATGTTAATTCTGCGTTGGAGAAATTTGGAATGGGTTTGTTATAGGAGTAATGGATAGGGTGGAAGAATAGAGTAAAGCTACTCCACCACCCTTTTTATGGATTCTGTCTTTTCTGATTATTGAGTAGTTTGGAGGTAGAACTTCAGTGTCTTATATATGAGGTTTTAGCCAGGTTTCAGAAAAAGCTAAGATGTCGGGTTTGTTATGTAGAAGCCATGCTTGTAGATTAGGGATTTTGTTTGCTATGCTTTGAGCATTTAGAGAAGCTAGTAGGATGGATTTGGATATGGAGGAAGTGGTGATTGGGCCTGGGATAGGGTGTATATCACCAGATAGGAGTATGGTTGTAAGATGTTCAACATGGTGGAACTGTGTGCATGCAGACAGACATACATAAACAACAAACCTAGGGCAACCACATACCTGCACACACAACATCACCATTGGCCCATAACAGTACTCACCCCCCTCTCTCTCACACACACACACACACACACACACACACACACACACACACACACACACAAACACACACACATGTTGTCAATTGTATGGCTCAGCCTAGACCTCTGGCAAACCAACAACACACCCTGCACATATGATGATACCTGTGCCACTTCCTGACATCCGTAACATCGATGCAGGGACAGGCTAACATGGTGCCGATGCACAGGGTGACTGTACAACAGTGTAGCAATGGAATGCTGTGTAGCATGTTGTCAGCAGTAAAGTGAAATGCTAATATATTAGAAGGTGTAACTGTGCAGCCATGATGCATCATAGTTGTAATTAACAATGTTGTATTGTTGTCACCATTATCTATTCTGATTGTGTTATGTTTGTCCATGTGCCACATGGCTGATGGGTGTAGTGGTGTCAGCAGGCCTTCTACAATGAACACCAGTAAGTGTAGTGGGGGGTACACATGACATGGCTGGGTACAACACACAGAGCCTTTGGTTTGGATGCAGTACAGGTACAAGACTGTACACATGGAGGTATGACCCCGTACAGGTAAAACATCTGTTGCCCATGTAATCCCACTAAGACAGGATAGGCACAACCACACATTGCTATATATGCAGTCTGCAATGTGGATGATATTGAACATGCTAACAGCAGGGTGTATGTCCCTTTCCCCACTCTACTGCAATCTTCACCTCAGTAACATGAGTGTGCCAATGCCGGTGGCATAGTCCTACCCTTAGGAGGGTGTGAGGTGCTCAACTACTGTGAATGGTGTAAACAACAACTAACAACCTAATTACATACACTGTACAGTATTACAGACAGGTATGTGAGGGGATAGATGCAACAGTAACTGCAATGATGGTGGATGTGTCCACAACAGCCACACCTAGTAAGTTATAGCAACCCTAGTTGTGCTGCAAACCTCTTAAGTGTGGAGGAGGGCATCAACACATCTATGACCTGTGAAGGACTGTATGTCCACGGGATGGCACCTTTGGAATGTTGGCATTTGCCAAGCAGTCTTGATGGAAACATATTCTGTAAATGGAGGTAGATCCCTTAACATCTACACACATTCCTACATGTGTAATGGTGTACAAAAGCCTGCTATGATCTACATAGGCATTGTGAGCCTCCTAACCCTCATCCACACCTGCCATGATTGCGTCAAGGAGGTATACCAGGTTCAGGTTGTAGTCCCTGCCTTTGACAAATCTAAGATTGGCAGGGTCCCGTGTGTTAAGATTACCAGTGATTTTGGCCATGGGTTCATTGTTAATATGTTACATGTCCCTGCAGACCAGGATCATCAGGCTACTGGGTGGTAGTTCCCAGCTGACATGGTGGATTTGTGGTTTTCCTTCCCAACATTGGTGAATCCATTGTTAGGTGTAGGCCTATTGGATCATATGAGGGATCCCAGCTACTTACTGCTCCTGCCCAGGGGGTTCCCCCAAGCATGACACTTCACTTGACTGTACTGCATGATATGTTAGTAATGCCAGCCTGACATCCTACAGGTGGGATGGAGTACTATTAACATGTACTGCCCTTGTCGTGTAGGGTCCTGGTTATGGGATCTGTTAAGGTTGGTAGTCTATTGCAGGCCAGATGGGTTTGGCTGTAGGGTTGGGAATACCTATCCATGCCAGATGTATGTTGTTTGGGTCTCTTAAATCCATCAATGGTGCATGTGGACATATATGTTGTGGTTATGTTCCCAATTTCATCTACAGATGTATGTCCAAATATACCTATATAGATATATATGTGTTTACCTATGAAAGGGAGACAATCATTTCTTCAAACAGCCCTTTCTGCAAATAAAAAGGACCATCCGTCATTTCTAATTGCACCACAGTTCAAAACACAGCAAATCTAAAAGCAGCTTCGCTGATTCTTAAACGGCAAGTTGGAATACATATCGTAATGCAGGGGGGCAAGCCACCCTGCACCCCCCAAATGAGGGGCTGGGCCCCCCACAACCCCCCTACTGTGATATACTAACTCTGAGTTTGCACTACAGTAGGGATAGGCAAACTTTCTACATACCCACTATAGTGCCATTCGCACCCAAATTGCCGAATCTGCAATGAGCGAATGCATAGTGACATTCCCTCATTGCACATTCGATGCATTTATTGCAAGATTATGCAATGCTGAAAACATACTTTCAGCCTTCCAGCTTTCAGAGACATGATTTTTTCCCTTTGAAAGGTGAGCCATATATATGCTTACATATATGCATTTTTAGTGCTTTATATATGTGGACACATGGATGTATGCATATATATCTACAGATGTATGCGTATCTATGCTTATCTGTATATATTGGCATATACATATATACATATATATATATATATATATATATATATATATATATATATATTTCTATAGCTATATCTACATATACAGATATGTTATATCCATTTAAATATGAATATATATACACACACAAATACACCTACATGGTGGAATACATTCCCTGTAGTGTTGAATACCTGGGCTGGATGATATGTATGTGAAAACATAATGATTATGCATATCTACCATGGCTTAGTGGCTGATCACTTTGTGTATGATGTGCAGGGTCCTGGTTTCGAGCCTTGCAGGAGCTGTTTATTTTGTTGCTGGGCAGAACACAGCCTGTTGGATACAGAGTGATTAAGGCACTTTAAAGCAGTTGTAAGAGGTTTTGCACAATGGTAAGCACTGCTAACCTCCTGTTACGTTTTCATACACTCAGTTTCTAAATTGCTTAACCTGTGTAGGCAATGCTTAGCTCTGCGCAAACCCGTGCAAACCTGCTTAAAACAGCTTTAAAGTGCCTTAATCACTCCAACGAGCAATGTTCTGCCCAGCAACAAAACAAACAGCCCTTGCAAGGCTCAAATCAAGGTCCCTGCACACCCTAGACAGGGTGATGTATCACTAAGCCATGACAGATGCACAGAAATTCAATGTTTTTCAGACACATATCATCCAGTCCTGTCATGCAACAGTACAGAGATTGTATACCAACACCTAGATGTCTGTGTGTGTGTAACTATATTAAACTCTAAACAGATACAACATATCTATATATGTATATATATATATATATATATATATATATATATATATATATATAGATAGATATTGTTTTACTAACTCTATATACATGTATATCACTATATATACATGCATATGCCTAAATCGGCACATATATGTGTCTACACCTATATGTCTACATATACACAGCACGTTACATATGTGTACGCAGATATATATCTATGTAGGTATATACAGACATAGTTATATATATATGTTAGCAGATATATATATATATATCTATATAGGTATATATGGCCATACATCTGCAGATTGCAATTGCAAATTAACAAATACACATATGTCCACATGCACCATTAATGGGGTTGAGAGGCCCCACACACTATACATCTTGTACGAATAGGCATCCCCCCCAGCCAAACACATGCACCCTGCAATACACTACCAAGTACAGTTTGCCTCCCATAGGACATGTAATATGTGAAAGCCATATATATATATATATATATATATATATATATATATATATATATATATATATATATATATATATATTATGAACCGGCTAGACCGAATGGGCTAGCAATCATGGACCTTAGGGTTAGGGCACAGGTTAGGGTAAGGGGATAGTTAGTAGGGATATCCCCTTCCCTTGACCTGTGTCCTAACCCTAAGGTCCGTGACTATCACACCACAGTGGAAGACATTCCAAATCGGGCTATGTCCTCCACTGTGGTGCGATAGTCACAGACCTTAGGGTTAGGGCACGGGTTAGGGTAAGAGGATAGTTAGTAGGGCTAGCCCCTTACCTTGACCTGCGCCCTAACCCTAAGGTCCATGACTATCATGCCACAGTGGAGGACATAGCCCATTTTTCAATGTCCTCCATTGTGGTGTGGTAGGTTCGGTCTAGTGAGCTTAAGCAAAACTGCACTTTCATTAAAGTGCACTTTTGCTTAAGTGGGGATGTACTTTCCTATTTCAAAAAAGTGAATTTTTGTTGTGGGAAAGTACACATATAGATATATATATATATATATATATATATATATATATATATATATATATATATATATATACACAGACATGTGACTACACATACACACGCAGATATAGGTACAGTAAGATACATATGTAGAAGGTGCACACAATACGGAACAGCCACTATGCCTACAGTAAACACCTGTACAACTGGACACTGTATGGGCCACCCATACTAATGTCAATCGTTGCCTGCAACATATACCCATAGAAAGGTCATAGGAAAGACACCACACACAGGTTTGCAGAAATGGGAATCCTTTAATTGTGTACTATAACAGTTCTATATGCCATGTCATATAGCTGTTCAGATACTGACAACCATATAAACAGAGTACTGCAACTGTGAAACACTTACACTAATACAGTAGTCTGGAAAGGTTCACAACTGTTGCTGTCCAGGCCAAGCCCTTCAAATTGTACAACAGTGAAGACAGACTGGGCCACAGGATAACAAATAATCAACAGTATGTACTGCAGGTGTGTAGTTCAGTAGCCTCTATCTACGCTCTGTACAAACTCAGTAGGAGGTAAAGACATTTTGTGATCAAATGGGTTGCAACTGATACATAACAAGGCATAACTGACACCATCACAAGCACACCAACAAACAGAACAGTCTGTCTGGCAGGAGGCAGTAGGCTTGCAGTACCCCAATTCATGTAAGTAATGTCAATATAGGTGAAGTATATGGTACTGTACATCCAGATACCTTGTGGCAGCTCACCGCTGATACCCCCACATTTTGTAATAGCCTAGGCCATTTATGGTGCTCCCCACCTAGACTCAGTAATACAGGCCCATATACCACTGTTACATACACTGGCCTCTGCAGTGCATAAGGGCACACATGTATTGTACAGGTGACACCCACACATATATGGCCCCAGCCCCACTGTATGTGTGGTAGATACAACAGCAGTGGACTAATGACAGCAATGACAGTGTGATATATTTTATTTTATTTTACATTTGTTGACCGGGCTAGTCTAGCTGGATATATGTCTATTTTCAGTAGAGGCCCGGGGAGAAAAGCTCCAAGAAATAAATAATAATAATAATAATAATAGTAATTAATATGACAGATCAATATATGAAAGACTATACTTTCAAGTATATAAGTAAAAGGTTTTTTTTTTTTTTTACAAATTAGAATACTTGTAATGATTAATAACATAAGCATTAATTCTATAGAGGGTAATGTATAAAATAAGGTACAATATACATGTATACATAGGATTTACGTGCAATAGCATAGTAAATTGAAGCATTAAGGGAAGATTGTGAAGGAGGTGGGGTGAAAATTAGTAAAAAGGAGAAAGTTAGTCGGGGTTATTACAGGAGCATAACCAGTGTTTGTTGAGAAATAGTTTTAGATTCCTTTTGAAAAGTGAGAGAGAAGTCTGAGAGGTGAGTTCAGAGGGTAGTTGGTTCCATAGTTTACCAACAGAGTTACAGAACAAGGAGTCACCTGCTGAGTTGTTAGATTTGGTTGTATTGATCAGCAGTTTATTTGAGGAGCATAGAGTCTTAAGATTATTATAAGGGGTAATGAGGTTAGACAGTATTGGGGTGTTGCTGGGTTGATACAGGGTCTTGTGGGTTATAGTAAGTTGTTGAAATTGTAGCTGGTTAAGACATTCAATCCAGTCTAGTTGTTTTAGATTCAAGCAGTGATGGGTTCTGAAAGGAGAGTTTGTAGCAAATCTAGCAATATTATTGTAGGATGTTGCAAGTTTGTTGAGGTTGTTTTTGGAGAGATTGGTGTATATGGGAGAAGCATAGAGTAGAGTGGAGATTAGGTGAGTTCTAGCAATAGTGGTCTTGGCTATTGGGGTAAGAAATGGTTTGATTCTGTAAAGGGATCCTAGTTTTTTGTTAACTAATTTTACAGTGGTGTTTATGTGAGTATCAAAGTTGAGGTTGTTGTCGATTGTTATACCTAGGAGTTTAGTGGTTGGGTCAGGAGAAATAAGAGTACCATTATTGGATGTAAGAGTAAAATGTAAGGGGGTGGACTTTCGGGTAGGTGTGAAAAGTAACAGTTTAGTTTTTTGGGGGTTTAAGAGGAGGCAGCGGTGTGAGAACCACTGTTCAACAGTATTGAAAGCTTTTTGGGTAAGAGACTGAAGTTCAGATTGAGTAGTGGTGGAACAGATAATAGTAGCGTCATCTGCATATTTAATGCAGTTGGTGTCTGGAATAGCTGTTTGAAGGTCATTAATATAAATGGATAATAGGAGTGGGCCTAATATGTGGCCTTGTGGGACGCCGAGGGAGATAGGAAGGTGATTAGATAGGTTATTTTGCCAGAGTACAGCTTGCTGTCAGTTTTCTAGGTAGGATGTGAACCAATTCATAGATAGTGGATCAAGTGAGAGGGATTTAAGTATGTGTAGAAGAAGTTGGTGGTTGACCATGTCAAAAGCCTTAGATAAATCAATGAAGATTGCAGAGGAAAGAATATTTTTGTTGCGTTTTTTGTTAATACAGTTTGTGAAGGATAGCAGGGCTGTGGTGGTGCTATGATAAGGTCTGAATCCAGCCCACTACAGAACAACCCCCAACAGCGTGACATATGTGCAAAGCTTGGTATGTAGATGGAGGACAGAGGCTGGAACACAGACACATATGTAGAACACTGTTGCCATACACTAAGCAAGGTGCTGGTGTTACAGAATAGTCTGCAACATACCCTTAGTCAGGGAATTGAGGTTAGAAATAAAAATGGATGTAGCCATGTACTGATAGCACACAACACACACACTGCCAGTGTAATATCTGACACAGGACCTGTGTGGTGGACAGACAAGTCATGATAGGCATAGTTCTGGCCAGCAAGAGGATAAGCCTACCATTGTGAGCTATGTAGACAGACTGCATTCCAAGGTAAACTAGTATGTACACACACTCCCTGTAACACCAGTACTATAAATAGCATAACACAACTCTACTCACAGTCTGTCTGTAGTTCCTGATCCTCCTACAAATATGTGGCCGCTCTGAGTGTGCAGGTTCTCCTGTAAGAGGTATTGCTACCTGCTGTCTGTAACACTGATGCCCACACACAGGAAGGATGTACATCACACAGGAAATGTAAAGGGACCATGCCCACATGCTGTAGGGATTTATAGTGGGTGGTTGCCATGACAGTGGTAATTGGAAGTAGTACACATGTGTAATTATATATATATGACTATTTGGATAAGTATATGTAAATATATTTCCACCATATGTCATGGACATGTAGTGTAGCCCTACCCCAGCCCCTATAGTCCCAAAGTCGTAGTGCAAGGGGATGTCACGTATGTATAGCAGGTATATTACTAGACTATTGCTACTGTCATCGGGATTGTCTTCACAGACATGGTGTGTGTGGAAGGTGAGATCTGCTTAAAACATGTGTGCCATTGGCTACTGACAGACATCCTAAGGAAATCATTGTAAAGTACCACCGCTAGCACATAATGCCCCTGTAGAGTGCAGCAAAGATATTGGCCACTATATATGGAACTTCGGACACACCCTGTACAGTCCAGAGATATACACATAATCCCTTAGTGCACAACATGTATACTAGGCCTGACAATATGGATGTAGACAGCCATGTAGAGGGGTATAACACATAATGACTGGTATACATTTGGCACCATAGGTGTTGGATTCACACACTCCTGTCTGACTTGACGCATAATGACTGCTGGTACAGGGGTGCCATGGACACGTACTACCCACTAAATATTGACATGCATCTGTACAGCATCCCGTCTGACATACATGACTTTTAAGGGAGGCCCAGCAGCAGTACATCTGGCAAGTATCTGCACATGACATCTCACTTTTTAAGTACAGTAAGCTGCTAGGCATGTAAAATTTCACTGTGCAGGCTACAGGCAGACTAGCTCAACACTGGCCTACATCTCGTATGGGGGAATGCACATGTACCTGCATATATAGTAGGCTCAACAGCCATGTCACAGCATAGGGTAAGAGACATCTGTGTGACAGTGCATAACCACAACCAGTGTGAACACAGCCACAGCCACATATGGTAAGCTAGCATAATATTACAGTATACAGACTATCTGTTCTACACCATCCTCATATGTGCCACTCACAGAATGACCCTACATATACTGGGCTGCTACACAGTTTGGTCTGATGGCTGTATGTGGTATGTGACATGTGTTTGTATGGCCCTGCAAACATGTACGGCAAAATAGTACCATACAGTGGGGCAGCATTCAACATCTGATAGAAGGGGAGCTAGAACAATGACATCCACCACAGTCTGTACACAGGCTAAAGTACATATTAACAATACACACACTGCCGACATGCACCATCACTACACAGACCTCAGTACTGTACAAACATCCACAGAATGTTCAGCTTATGTCATGAAATATAACCCTACTGTACATGACATGTATAGCAATCTGATATATCACTGGGTTGTTATCAGATATGATGACAATATTTATGGTGTACAGCACATATGCACCACTTCATGCATGACATATGTACAAAAGTTGACAGAGGTGTGCCTGACAGCACATACACAGGGCCAGTATAGACATGCTGCTGTGATAACCTCATAAATTTTCCATTGTAATGGGGTTTGTTGCAATATATGTCCTATGAGGGATATGAAGTCAGTAACTGTGTACGGCCTTCACCATCTACAGACTGCAATCCTCACATTACCTTCTGCATTCCACAGATAGATGCACTGTGGCTAACACATGAATCCAAAGGCACAACACTGCCCAGTCTGCAGATGACTCTGCAGATGGGGATTCCTCATATACATGGAACTGACATGGCAGGTATTGGGACATGTACGACAGGCATAGCCAGACAAACACTGTTAAACCAACATTACTACAAATGCAGTATAGCAGCACTTACAGTCTGTAGTCAGGTCAGGCACATCCCCCTTCTGTTTGCTGCCCTCTTTCCACAGTGTATGTTGTTAGAGGTAAATCCCCAATTCATCTGAGATGCTGTTTGCCAAACAACAGATCTAGTTCCTGCTCACAGTGACTGAAAAGGGCCAACACCACCATGATGTTCCTAGGTACTGGAGTGTGCTTCCATGCAATTGGCTATGGGAATGTTACAACTGTTCCACATGCAATCAGCTAGGGGTGGGCTGCAATTCATGCAGAGGCCATCAGCTGATTATGAGCATCACTTAAAATACACATGCTGCTGCCTAAGCAAGGCAGGTGTGGGTCTCCACATCTACCAGAGAGGGAGTGGGGAAGGCAGACAGAGGCAAATACATGTCAGGGAGGGGATGGGAGAGTAAAACTGAAGGATGTTTGTGTCACACACCTACCAGCACAGGGTATCAAACCCCTGACAACTATGTAGTGCTAGCACAGATCGATGCAGTTATTGGATGTGCCACATGGGTTACCTGCTGTGGAGTACTCAGAACATATATGTGATGGTGAGTGACATCTGCAACAGGGATACGATAGATATACAGTAGGTGACATGCACATGCCTCTCTGCATGAACAGGTGCCAACGTCAACACAGGCACACTCACACAGGGATGCACACACATTGACACACTTGGCAGGGCCAGGAGTGCAACTCATCACTAGTGGGATTGCCACAACACATCAATGTGCAGGTATCTCATGCACCACATGGGTCACACGGTGGTCGTATGGGAAAAGAGTATGAGGAAGTGTCAGACATCAGACAGCATGCTTCAGTATGCCCTGGGGGGGTTGTAGTGAGTGTGGATGTGGACATATGCACCGTACAACACACACACACAAACACACAGGGTGCCAGTTCTGACATGCATGGGTGCATGTCTGCATGGGTGTGTGGTGGTCAACTGTACCAGCAGGCTGTACAAGGGTAGGCGATGGGTATACCTTGGCATCAGGTCACATGACAATGGTCTGAATTGTGGTTCAGGCCTGTAGTTTCTGCATTTGCCCACACAGGTGGGTATTGCATCCCCCATCCAGTCACCTGGGTGATTATTGTGTGTGGCCAATGCTGTACATCACATGCCATGTATGTGTTCCTTAGTCCATGACATGGATGGTGCCTGGGATGTGCACACCTACCACATGCATGTACAGTGACATGTGGAACTGTATTTGGGGTGTCTGGCCCACGTTGTGGACACAGATTATCATCAGATGTGCCAGTCTTGCCTACCTGTGACAGGAACTGGTAATGGGCAGCAGGTTTACCCTGTACCTACACTGATAGCATGCTAACAGCATTCCCTGATGTCAGTGTCATCTGTCCATACAGGGCATGTTGTCAGGCATGGTATGTCCATTGTGAGTCACATGTGAAGGCACCACAGGTGGTGCAGGTGTCCATTGGGGAACATGGTGGAAGTACACTGTCTGCATGTACGTGCATATTGGACAGAAGGGCAGGGTGACATGCCCTCTGTAGCCCACTGATATCACTGCATAGTTACTATCAGTGGCCAATATGCAGTGTACTACCCACATATTGGCTGTTGCCTAGGCATGTGTGTGCACATGACACATGGGTTGAGTGTGTGTTCTGAGTAATAGTGGGTTGCTAACTGTGATTGGCTGGCGTTGATGTCACATGTATGGGTATGGCTTTGCACCCCAGCCTCTCAGCTAATTTACATCTGTTATCCCTGTATGGTTGACATTGTGATATATAGTAGGGCCACCATAAAAGAAATAAGCAAAACCCCTTACACATTGTCCACAGGTGTCACACACTCACAACCACCTCTACACAGGATACAAGTTACAAACTGTCATGTCTGGGAGTAGAACCCCTACCTAACTAGTTTACTACACTACAGCACTATGCAGTTATAGTACATGTCACAGACATTACTGGAGCACTTCTGCCCCAAAGGTGTATTTCACAATGAATGACATCAGCAGGATTACCAAAGTAGGACATTTCAACTGTACTGTGAGTGACTAACCCATGGGTGCCAGAACCATGGGGGTGGGGCGCCCCCCCATTTTTGCAGCACTTGCAACCTCTCTGTCCCGAATAACCCATCATCACGTGTGCAATGACGTCAGCATGCCACATGCCTGTTTGAATACTGGGAGGTACAGGCTTCATCTGTCGCAGGAGGATTTTCTTACTGTTATGCACTATGCCATTCTGGCAGTTTATTCTCTTCAACTAAATAGCTGAGCCACAGATGTTTTTGCAGACTGCCTTCAGGCAGAAGGATTTATTTATGCAGAGCTGCTGTGCCAGACAAAGGTACTATTTAGAGAGGTGTGTGCATGTGCGTGTGCGTGTGCGTGTGCGTGTGCGTGTGTGTGTGTGTGTGTGTGTGTGTGTGTGCCCCCAACAGGATACATCTGGTGGCTAGAGGTACACAGGCTCAAACCCTGTACCTTGGGTGCAGGTAAAAAGAGCCTAAAATCCTTAGCCACCATAAATTTATGCCTCATATTTGTGTTTTGTTCTGTTCCTTATTAAATCTCTGGTTTTCAGGAGCAGTAAAACAAGACCTTTTATGCTAGCAATTTTCTAAATTTATAAGATCAGTATTTGAAATGTATCCCCATTTTTGGGCTGTATTCCCCTATTATTGGCTTTGTTCTGTATTTCTGTGCTAAGAGGTTGAGAGCTATGGTGATAAGTGAGAACTGACTTCACTGAATGATAGCATTTAAGTTTGTCTTCCTGTCTTTCAGGAAACTGCTGATCTAGCTTAGTGGTATGTTGCTCTGAATGTAGTGTACAGGGTTTTAGGTTCAAGACTTGGTAATGAAATGCACAGTGAAAACACAACATTTTATGCAAGCAACTTTCCAAAATTATACAAGCAATGTTTAAAATGTGTCCCTGGTGTTTGGCCTTTTGCCCTCCCCCCAATTGAAAATAAGTGCAAGAAGCTGTGCAACATGCCTATGGCTTACACTACTGTGATTCTGTATTTGTATTTATATATATATATATATATATATATATATATATATATATATATATATATATATATATATGTATAATATATATTGCATGTTGAAGTAATCTGTCATCATGGAAATCTTCTGAATAGGGCAGTTTTGTCATTATTGGTGCATGCATTTTGCTTCATTGCCTACTGGAAAAATGTTCAAACAATAAATTTAAAATGCGCTCTAACTTAAGTCTAACAAGTGTGCTGTATTATACAAGGAATATAATTTAATAAAGTTAGGAAGGTGTATCAAAGAACGCATGTATGTTTCTTGTTTTGTGCGCAAGGAGCCTCTGATTTAAAAACTGTCCAAAGGTAATCTTTATCCACCACTGACCAGATGCATTTTCTTTGGATGTGGTGTGGGTTTTTATGCTGTTTCAATGAATGTGAGTTTCAAGGGCAGAGAAGTTTTAATGCCAAGTCTATTTTCATTGTGAGACAGTATTGCTTTGTTTAGCAGATATCTGTTAGTGTTTGTGTATTGTGCTATAAAATGTAAAAACATAAAATCCAAATAATCATTGTAAAAGTAAAGCAGTAAGCACACATTAGTGGTTATGGTAAATGGGGTGAAATAGCCAGGTAATGGCCTGATATACAATTATCAGCCATGGGATAGGTAAAAAATTAAAATGTAAACATATCCTTAATAATATAGGACATAGTTTTGAATTTATGGGGATTGAACATGTGATTATGGGCCCTAGAGGTGGACCTCAGTCTCTATTTTTGGAGACTAGGGAACTAGAGTGGCAAATTGGTGTGGACGCCTACTCACACCCTGGTTTAAATGAGTCTTGTAACATCTCTTCGATACTTAGATATAAAAGTTACATGAGATGACATGGTTTATTTTAAAAAAACGTTTTGCTATGTGGAATGCATTTTAATTTTTAATGTCAACATCAATACTATTACATATATAATGGTGTTTGCAAAGTTATGTTTTTTTGGATTTTATACATTTTTAAAGTTAAGAATTCCTATTTTAAATGGTAATTTTTGAGTGAACATTTTTCCCTGTATGATTCAACTTGGTTACACTGTTTCTAAGGAAATGACATCATGGTTTTACTGTTTAAAAGTGTGCTGACTTCTTTTACTTTGTTGTTTCTGATGAAGCTTTTGCATAGCGGAGGCAAAAACGTTTGGTCTTAAATAAAGAGCGTTAAAATCATCATTGGTGTTCCTTGGCTCGAGAGTATTGGTTTGTGTATTGTACGGAGTGTAGGTAGCCTAAAAAGGTATTGCTCTCTACTCAGTCAGCCACACATTCACAGGTGACAAGTTTGGGGTTAGAACACATACCTAGTTACTTTATCTCACTACAGCAGTATACAGTTACAGGACACGCTACAGAGAATATTGGGTTATCAATTTCCCAGAGGTGTATTTCTAGGTGAGTGACATCAGCAGCCTTGCCAAATTTGAGTATATGATTTGTATGGAGTGTGAGTAGCCTAAAAAGCATTACTTTTTACTCAGTCAGACACACACACACATTCACAGTTGCCAAGTCTGGGGTTAGAACACTTACCTAATTATGTTATCACACAACAGCAGTATGCAGTTTCAGGATGTGCTACAGACTTCCCAGAGGTGTATTTCTAGGTGAGTGACATCAGCAGCCTTGCCAAAGTTGAGTATATGAATTGCATGGAGTCTGAGTAGCCTACAAAGCACTGCTTTCTACAGAGTCAGACACACGTACGCATTCACACACACAGTTGTCAGATCTGGGATTAGAACTCCTACCTAACTACTTTATCACATTACAGCAGTATGCAGTTACAGGACAAGCTACAGAGATTACTGGGCTATGATTTTTCCAGAGGTTTATTTCTAGGTGAATGACATCAGCAGCTTTGCCAAAGTTGAGTATATGAATTGTAGGGAGTGTGAGTAGGCTAAAAAGCATTTCTCTCTACACAGTCAGACACACACACACACACACACACACACACACACACACACACACACACACACACACACACACACACAGTTGCTAAGTCTGGGGTTAGAACTACTACCTAACTAGTTTATCACTACAGCATTATGCAGTTATGGGACGTGCCATAGAGATTACTGAGCTACAGCTCTCCCAAAGGTGTATTTCACATTGGATGACCTCAGCAGGCTTGTCATAATACTGCTATCGGGAGGGCGGTGTGTGCATGGGCCATAACCCATTCATGTAGGGGTTGACATGCCACATGCGGGCACACACAGGGTCATATGTCACAGGTACGTGTATACAGCTACTAGATGACTACTTCCTTGTACAGTCATGTTGCACAGCTGGCACGTGAACCACATAGTCTGTCATGCTGACAGATACTGATGGCTAGTATCTGCAGTGAGTGACATCTGCACCTCATGTGTTTGGGGTCCTTTGGCTGTGTGCTGGGTGGGACAAGCCCGGATGGCTCCTTGTCATGGTCACCCTCTTCCACATATCTACGTCTGTCTACCTTTGGCTTATTATAGTGTGTTGTCCTTACATATGTGTCTGTATTCCTATCCACTGTGTGTGAAAGGCAGGAGTGGTGCACACTGACATGTGTCTGCACTAATCTGCGACTGCCAGATATGTCTCATCCACTGGTGTTTGCAAATATGGTCTTCATGTGTTTAACTGTGTGAGCATGCCCAGTATAACCTTTCAGTATGTTGTTAACTGACATTGCCTTCATTCCTCTAAGTGTGTGAGCATGCCCAGTATGGCCATCTGTATCGCATGTGTGGATCAAGTCCAGGTAGTTTGTACTGCTGTGCTGACCTTTGTGTTGTACACTGACAGGTAGCATGCTGTGTCTGCAGGGTATCCATCAGTCATTTGGCATTGACTGTTGCTACATTTCTGCATAGCGGGGGGGGGGCACCTGACTGTTTCTACATTTCTACACAGGAGTGGGGGGGGCACACCTGACTGTTACTATAAGTGTACATAGGATGGGGGGGCACACCTGACACTTGTACACATTTGCTAGGACTGTAACTGGTATGTCAGGTACTCCATTTCAGTCTGTAGTCTTACCTATTGGGCTGGCTAGAGGCATACCAGTGTACTACAGATCTTAGCTTTAATTACCTACATATTAGTTTCTGACTTTCTAGCCTTGATAACTTACATCCAACTGCCTGGCCTGGTGTAGTCTGTCTGTGTTGGCCTGGGGGAGGGGTTACCCATCGGGCTCATTCAGAGGCCATAGTACAGCATTTGTTTGTGTTTGCCTACACCTGTCCTGTTGGCTGAGACTGTTGTTGGATATGTGAAACTTCCTGACGGGAATGTGTCTGTCTTATGGACACACATGTCACTCAGCATATTTCCTGCAGTGGGTTTTGTCATCCTGTGTACTTCTGGCTACTATGGTGACTCCAGTATGTGTTACAGATGTCATGGTGCCACTATGGGTGTCTACTGTCTGCTGCCATAATATTCGGCCACCCAATTCTCTTGCATGCTCACATCCATACCATAGCTACAGGTAACAACACATTTTACTCCATTTGGCAATTGGTAGGTTGATTGACTTACCTTGAGGGTGTGCCAGACTTGAAGATGGTGCTGGAAGGCTGCCTATGTCAGATGCACATAATACACTCCCTATACATGGTTGAGCACAGGTAGTGTTATGTTTGGCATCCCTTTTACTGTCTGTGTGAGTCAGAGAGAGGTGTCATTCCCTACTGTGTCAGTGCATATGCTATGCATTGCCTCTTTGCCAAGGCCAGGGCATACTGAGCATGTCTCCTTCTGCCTAATGGGGCAGGCTCAGGTTGTTCCTCCTCCAAGTCACTCTGTGCATGTACAGGCCTTGGCATTGGTGTGGGGCTGTGTGGCCCTGCCCAATGCTGCTCCTGCTGCATCTGTTTCCGCAGGATCATATTGTGTAGCATAGCACATACCATAACAATTTGGGTACATGGAGCTGGTGAATACTGCAAGGCTCCACTGGATGTGTCCAGACACTGGAACCGTGACCTGAGCATCCCAAACACATGCTCTATTATATGTCTGGCCTGTGCGTGTGCCTCATTATGGCATTGTTGTTCAGGTGTGTGTGCATTTCTGATGGGTGTCATCAGCCACGGTTCCAGTGGGTACCCAGCATCCCCCACTAGGTGACTGTAGGGGATGTCCACATTGACAAATCTGTGGTACAGCTGCGGCAGATGCCATATGTGTGAATCGTCATAGCTTCCAGGGCATTCAGCACACACATTCATTATAATGCCCTGGGCATCACATACGACTTGGCAGTTGATGGAGGGGATGCCCCTGCGGTTGATGTAGGCCCTACCCTGCTCACTGGGTGGTGCTTTAATATGTATGTGCGTGCAGTCTATAGCACCCACTACTCTAGGTTATTCTGCTATTTGGTGGAAGAGACGCATATTGCTGGTCAACACCTTACATGTGTTGAGGAAATATATGTGCTCAGTGGCATGTGCTGACATGGCATCCAGGAACTGGTGGAATACTCTGGAAGCTGATGCCTGTGAGATCCCCATGATATCCCCAGTTGTGCTTTGGGAGGTACCTGTGGCTAGTATACTTAGGCCTACACATACCTTGGTATCCACTGGGATGGGTTCCCCTCGGCCAGTTTGGTGTGTCAGGTGTGGCCGGCACAGCTCTATAATTTGCTATAGGAGGTCTCTGTCCACCCTATAGCACTCCACTATCTCCAGATCATGTAGCACCTGGTAGGTTACCCTGGGTCTGTACACTCTTCTCCGTCTGCTCACTGTGGGTTGTTTGGCAGCATTCACATCCTCACCACCCTCAGCCTCTTGCACGTGTTGTTCTATGTTGCCTGCTGCAGCCCTTCTCATTTTGTTGGTTTGTTTGTTAAAATGTCCCCGCTTGTATTCACCGGTGGTGTAGAGTGTGGAAAAAACAGAGGGGAAGGTGTTTGCATAGTTTATAGTAGTGTTCTGGGCTGGGCTGGTCTGCTGTCTGTGTAATTGGCTGATTCTGATGCATTTCACCTGCCAGCTAAGCTAGTTCTCCTTGATTACCTTCCTACTGCTGGTTTCCCTTCCTATTGCCTTCCTGTTTGAGCCCAGGGGCGCACCATGCAAACACAGTGCTCAGATGTGAATGGAGCTGCTATTTCCTGTTTTGTTTTTTTACACCTGGTGCATGCTGCGCAAACATGTGTATGTGTTGTAAGCAGGTTTTACAGGATTTTGGCTTAGGGCAGTGGCACACAAATGGGATTGGGGGGAAAATAAGAAAATAAACCTAAAATAAGTATTCTAACTAAAATCACTATTCTGCCATTATAGTCAATGGCAGGCAGAAGAAAACATGGCCAGTGAATAGTAGTTGCTAAGGGGGGAGGCTCAGTGTGGGACATGTAACTATGCATTAGCAGGTAATCCTATGCAAATGAGGGGAATGATAATGAATCCCAGATTTCCCCTGCATGCTAGTCAGCTCAACAGTATAAGAGCAGGAATAGCTTGGTGCAAGCCTAGGAGTTAGCTGACATCATAGGGGTGTATGTGAGGCATACTGTACGTGGATTGGAGCCCTGTGGCTCGGGTTTTCTCCTAGCTTAGCAAAGCTAAGCAAGTGGGTGTATCTGAGGCTGCCTAACACTCTATACATTGCCTAAGTGGGTGTGCATGCTGCACGCTGGATTTTAAAGGAAAAATAAAGTAAACCAGGATATAGCAGCTCTGTGCACATGTGAGCAGTGTGTTTGCGTGATGTGTCCCGGTGCTTAAACAGAAAGGCAATGGGAAGGGAAAACAGCAGTAGGAAGGTAATCTAGGAGAACTAGTATAGCTGGCAGGTGAAATGAATCAGAATCAGCCAATTACACAGGCAGCAGACCAGCCCTGCCCAGAACACTACTATAAACTATGCAAACACCTTCCCCTCTGATTTTTCCCATACTCTACACCACCGGTGTATACAAGTGGGGAACTTTTAACAAAAAAAGCAATAAAATAATAGGGGCTGCAATAGCTATCATACAATAACATGTGGAAGAGGCTGAGGGTGGTGAGGATGTGAATGCTGTTGACCAACCCACAGTGAGGAGATAGAGAACAGTGTACAGACCCATGGTAACCTCCCAGGGGCTACATGAGTTGGAGACAGTGGAGCACTATAGGGTGGACAGAGACCTTCTACAGCAAATTGTTGAGCTGTGCTGGCCACACCTGACACACAGAACTAAAAGAGGGGAACCTATCCCAGTGGATGCCAAAGTATATGTAGGCCTAAGAATACTAACTTCAGGTACCTTCCAAAGGCCAACTGGGGATATGATAGGGATCTCACAGGCATCAGCATCCAGGGTACTCCACCAGTTCCTGGATGCCATGTCAGCACATGCCGTGAGCACGTATATTTCCCCAATACCCATGAGGTGTTGGCCAGCAATATGCAACTGTTCCACTAAATAGTAGAATACCCTGAGGTAGTGGGTGCTATAGACTGCATGGACATATGCATCAAAGCACCACCCGGTGAGCGGGGGAGGGTCTACATCAACCGCAAGGGCTTTCCCCCATCAACTGCCAGGTCATGTGCGATGCCCAGGGCATAATAATGAATGTGTGTGCTGGCTGCCCTGGAAGATATCACGATTCCCACATCTGGCATCTGACACAGCTGTACCACAGATTTGCCAGTGGGGACATCCCTTACAGTCACCTAGTGGGGGATGCTGGATACGGACTGGAGCCGTGGCTGACAGCCATCAGAAACTCACACACACCCAAACAAGAACTCCGTAATGAGGCACACACACATACCAGAATTATAATAGAGCATGTGTTTGGGATGCTCAAGTAACGTTTCTGGTGCCTGGACGCATCCGGTGGAGCCTTGCAGTACTCACCAGCTACAGGTGCCCAAATTATCATCATATGTGCCATGCTACACAATATGATCCTGTGGAAACAGCTGAAGCAGGAACAACATGGGGCAGGGCCACACAGCCCCCCACCATTGCCAAGGCCTGCACAGGCACAGCGTGACTCAGAGGAGGAACAACCTGAGCCAGTCCCAGTATGCAGAAGGAGGCATGCCCAGTATGCCCTGGCCTTGGCAAAGAGGCAACACATAGCACATACATTGACACAGGAGGGACCCAGGGAATAACACATCTCTCTGACTCTCACTTACAGTAAAAGGGATGCCAAACATGACACTACCTGTTCTCAACCATGTGTAGGGAGTGTACTATGTGCATCCGACAGAGGCAGCCCTGCAACACCACCCACAATACTGGGACACCCACAAGGTAAGTCACTCATCTTACCAATTGTCAAATGGAGTAGAATGTGTTGTTACCTGTATCTATGGTATGGATGTGAGCATGCAAGGGAATCAGGTGGCTGAATGGTATGCCAGCATATAGTAGACACCTATAGTGGCACCATGAGATCTGTAACAAATACTGGTATCACCATAGTAGCCAGTACTATACAGAGTGACAAAACCCACTGCAGGAAATGTGCTGGGCCACATGTGTCTCCATATGAGTCACACATACCAGTCAGGGAGGTTCACATACCCAACAACAGTCTCAGCCAGCAGGACAGGTGTAGACAAACACAAACAAAGGTTGTGCTATGGCCTCTGAATGATGCCTATGGGTAACCACCCCCACCCAGGCCTACACAGACAGACTACATCAAGTCAGGCAGTGGGATGTTAGTTCTGAAGGTTAGGAAGTCAGAGACTAATATGTAGGTCAATCAAAGCTAAGACCTGTAATACAATACTGTATGGTGGTATGAGACTATAGAACTGACAGAATGCAACAGCCTGCCACAACCTGGCCCACATCAACACCTAATGGCCCACAGGCCTCTGCCAAGGGCATGTGTCTCACACGTACTGCCAATGCATGTTATGTCATGGACACCCAAATAATGACACAACACTCTCCACATAAGCCATATACAAGGCCATGTGGACAAACCACAGTAACATGTCCACCATGTCCCACTGCATGAATTGTGGACCAACAACATATCACTGTGATGGGGTGATAACCTTAGGGAAAGTATCAGAGAATGTATGCATAATGTATGGAAGAGGCTAGAATAACAGGGGGGTGGGAGCATGGGCAGCATAGAATGTGCAAGGTCCGACACAAAGCTGTGTGCACACACTATCCCTGGTTGTAAACACATAAACGGGTAGCTACATACCTGCCCGTACACCACAATATGGGTAATGTCTTGACTCATGGCCCCTGCCTCTGGGTAACCTGTGCGAATCTGTACAGCTGTGAGGTATTGCCATAGCAATATAAGGCCATACTGTCATGTCGATGGATGTACAAGTATGGGATCCTCTGTCAGCACTGTACCAAGGTGCTGAACTGGATACACAGACCCAGCAGCAAGTCTCTGCAGCTCCCCCTCCAGAATGGCATAACTTACCAGGAATATGTAGATGTCTGCCCACAATACCGCACACAGCTGCAGTCACCCTTGTCCCCCAAGACATCACTGTGAGCAGGAATGTCCACCTGACAGTATATGAGGACAGAAAACATCACAGTGTATAACAGTACACATGTCTGAATATCTCTTCTAACAGCAGTACCATGTAGCTGAAGCAACACGCTTTATTAGAAAGGCTCACCCAGACTCTGCTACACTTTGCTGTGAGGGAAAGGTTAGTTTGCTTTTTATTTGTTGTATTACTTTATTGCCTTTTTCTATTTTGAATACTGTGGTTTGTTTTATTTACAGTGTGTTTTACTTGTATTCTGCTTTTAACTGCATATTAAAACTTGAAAAGAGGCCACAGCTTTGTCTCTTGTGAGTCAGGCAGAATTTTTTTTTTTCGCTACCCTCCCACCCGGATACTGTAGTGTTCTTAATCACCACTGTCTTTCTAGTTGCCTTCCCCTTATGTTAATTTGACCATATATCTCATTTCCTCTCTGTTTTTACTGGCTTGTGTGAGTAAGCACAAAATTATCATTTTGTGAAATCACTCCCCTTCAACTATTTCAATTTATTGGCCATCCTACTGTATTGCATAGTACCAGAATACAAAAGTGACCACCCCCTTTCAATCTATCTTGCTGTTTTAAAAATAGTGACTCTCCACTAGGACTTAACTTTTTAGACAGGTAAAACTTAAGTTACCTACGTTCACATCTAACTTCTCTAGTGCACACTGCAGTGTTAAGGATAAAACATTTTTTTCATCTTACCTTAAAGCACCCCTGTGACTAGCACTTGCTTTAAAACCTGCTGGAAAGCACTTGGAAGTATTAAACTGATACATGCACTCAACTCTCTTTGTTAATAAGGAGAAATTAATTGTAGGCACTAAACAGCCTATAATTGCAAAGTACCTTGCTAAGGTAAGGGAAAACAGATCTTGTACTTTACAAAAATAAATAAATAAATAAATAAAAGCACCAAACCAGGCCTGTCCAAGGTTCAGCTTCCGGTGATTTCTCCTGTCCACCTGGTGAATCTGGGCATACTGGGACAATGCAGCAATTGCCTCATGTACACAGACAACCCTCTCCTCCTACCACCCAACACTACAACCTGCGAGAGATGCACTTACATAGCCAAACTGGAAGCAAAGCTCTCTCCATCCAAGATTGTTCTAGACTGTCAAGAGGAGAAGGTTAACACCCACACTACACCTCAAGCAACATATAGCCCTTCTAAACCCACACCACCAACACCCACACATAACAACACTAAACCCACATATGTGGAGGCCCTTAACATTAACCTGCCCAAGCAACAAGGACCTGCGAAGCTGAATTGCAAACAGACACCAATCACAACCAAAGTGTCACATAGCTCACAATACCAGTGTGCCACCCAACAACAGCCCCTAAGGCAAGACAACGTACCCAACACTTTAGTCATAGGTGACTCTATAGTCAGGCACACTGATGTCCCACTCACCAGTCTGAAGAAGGAGAAAATTACAGTCTGCTGCCTGTCGGGTGCCAGGATCCGCCACATAACGAGTGCACTCAAGTCACTCCTCAACAAGTACAAATATAACTCTGTCATTGTCCACGTTGGAGTGAATGACTTGAGACATACTTCCCTGGATTACATGAAAAGAGACATGGAAGAGCTCTTGGATCATGTCGCCCAGGCAGGTATAACCCTAGCCCTGAGTAGCATCATACCTTTGCCCAAAATGATACCGCAGTATAAGGACAAAATTATTGACTTCAACAATTGGCTAAGCTTCTGGTGTCATTCAAAGGGGATCCAGTACCTGTCTGCCTGGGACCTCATGATTGACAGACCACGATGTTTTGCCAGAGATAGTCTGCACCTGTCACCCCTAAGATTCAGGTTACTGGATAAGGCTCTTGCCACCCCTATAGTGCCTTTTTTAGGCAAAGTTCAAAGGACAAAACCACCACAGTAACAGGTACAAGCATGCAAAATCTGAAGGCAGTATTACTCAATGCTAGAAGTCTAAACCTCAAAATGCACTCTCATGAGGCACTCCTATAATTGACAAACTTCATGACACCCATGCAGATGGGAACTGAAAGTTTGACTGCTGAATTCTGCACTAAGGCACTGTACGAGCGCATCCACCTGTGCATGAATCGTGCCATCCCCAATAGAATCAAGACGCTCTCCTCCAAAAAAAGGAAGCCAATCTGGTAGTCCTGTGCCATAAACAAACTTTACAACAAAAGGAAAAAACTGTTGCAGAAAAGATGAAAACTCCCTTATCAGCCTCAGTAAGAAGCAGAGATCCCATAAAATCCTCCAAAGCTAGTTAGGAAATAAAATTGCCAAAGATTCCAAAGAAAACCACAAGGCATTCTATAGCTATGTCAAGAATCTAAATGGCAATGCTCAGATCTTCTCTGAGCTACAACAGAATGGCATTAAATATACTGATCCCAAGGACATTGCCAATATCCTGGCAGATCGATTCAATGCAAACTTCACCACCCTCTCACCCCCTACAGGGCCCTCTCAATAACAAAAGATTGCCAAATTCCAGTAATAATGGCCACATAGGTAAAAAATGCATGCTCCAAAGCTAAGAATACAGTATCCATGGGACCAGACAACATCCCAGGCTGTATACTACATGAACTACAAAATGAACTGACACCTCACCAAAGTGTTATATTTAATCCTAGCCTCACCTCAGGCTTTGTGTTCACTGAGTGACACACAGCTACAGTTATCTCACTTCACAAGGGGCGATCCACCTTGGATCCCAGGAACTACTGCCCCATCAGTCTGATGAGCCTGATCTGCAAGGCCATGGAACGTATTATCATGGAACTTATACACAAAGACATTAGCAACCTTCAAACACTGGACCCCAAGCAGTTTGGGTTCATGAAGGGCCAATCTTGTCTCCTAAACCTGATTGACTTCTTTGAATCCATCTCCATAGCCGTGGACAAGGGTAAGGTGGTCCACACAGCCTATCTGGACCTCGCCAAGGCCTTTGACACCATCCCCCACTTTGGGATCATAGACAAACTTACTAAGCTGGGCATTAATACCTACGTCAATCGATGGGTTGCCAACTGGCTTACTGACAGAACCCACACTGTAAAAGTAGCCGACTCCAAATCCAGCTCCAGAGAAGTGACAAGTGGAGTACCTCAGGGTTCAGTCCTGGGACCACTCTTGTTTGGCATCTACTTCTCTGAAGTACAGGCCAACACTAAGGGAATCTGGCTAACAAAGTTTGCAAATGACTGCAAACTGGGAGCCATTATTGAATCCCCAAATGATGTGGATATTCTACAACAGGGCTTTACAGAAACAGATGTTTGATGCCAGAGCCATGGGCTCAAGCTCAATGTCAAGAAATGTATAGTTATCTCCTTTGGAGAAAAACATGTACCTGTGAATTACCACATAGGTGGCAGTACACTAAACACCGAAAGTGTAATAAGAGACTTAGGGACACAGGTGGACAGTGGTCTCACCTTCGATAACCATATCGGCAAAACAGTCAGGAAATCCTTCTATGTGGTACAGTTCATCACTAATGGCTTTTCATCCAGAAAAAAGGAGGTCATTGTCCTACTGTACTCATCTCTCATTAGACCCATTATATAATACAATGCCCCATTTGGTATGTACCTCTCAAGACATCTGCAACAACTGGAAAGGCCACAGAAATACCTCACTAAAAGAATCACAGGCCTAAAGCAGATGCCCTATGCTCACCATCTAACAAAACTCCACCTATACTCTGTCACATATCATCTATTCAGAGGCGATCTCTGCTTAATATACAAAGCCATGTCAAACCCAGAGTTGTTGGACATGCTATACTTAAAGAAATCCCAATCCCTCAGAAACACACACTCCAGGGATCTAAACCTTGTCATCACAATGAAAAAAACATGCTGGAGGGATAGGTTCCTGACCCAGAGACTCCCCAGACTCTGGAATAGACTACCCATACATGTCAAGCAGAGCACCTTTTTAGCCCTCTTCAAAAGGAACCTTGATGATTGGATGGGAGATAGGAAATTCATCCCGGGGATTACGTCAGTCACCCTGCTAGACAGGGCGTCCAGGGAAATAAATACTGTGGGAAGAAATAGCCAGGGAATTGTTATGGCTAAGCTTGTATAGGCCCTAGGGCCAATAGCCTATACCAACCTATGAACCACAGACACAGTCACCTAGAGTACACACTATCCCCTGCACACGTTGTCCCCATATTGCCAAATGATCGATGGATACCCTGCAGAAACAGTTTGCTACCAGTAGGTTTACAACATAAAGGTCTGCACTGGAGTACAAACTACCTGGAATCGATCATCACATTCAATACAAAAGGGCATACTGGGCATGCTCACACACTTAAACAAATTAAGCCCATGTCAGCAAACAACAGTGGACCAGAAATATCTGGCAGTTGCAGATGTTAGTGCAAACACTCCTCAGTATGCACCACTCATGCGTTGCACACACAGTGGATAGGAATACAAACATATATGCAAGGATCACACACTATAATAAGCCAAAAGTAGACATACATAGATGTGTGGAAGAGAGTGACTGTAACAAGGAGCCATCCATTATGAGGCCTGTCCCACCCAGCATGCAGCCAAATGGCTACAACTATGTGAGGTTCAGATGTCACTCACTGTAGACATAAGCCACCAGTATTTGTCAGCATTACAGATTATGTGGTGCGAGTGCTAGTTGTGGAACATGACTGTACAAGGAAGTAATCATCTAGCAGCTGTATACATGTACCTGTGGAATATAAACTCTGCATGTGCCCACATGAAGTATGTCAACCTCTAGATGAATGGGTTATGACCCATGCATACACTCTGCCCTCCCCATAGCCCTACTATGACAAGCCTGCTGAGGTCATCCACTTTGAAATACACCTTTTGGAAAGTTGTAACCCAGTAATTTCTGTGGAACATCCTATAACTGCGTACTGCTGTAGTGTGATAAAATAATTAGGTAGGAGTTCTAATCCCAGACATGGCAACTGTGTGTGTGTCTCTGTGTAAAGAACAATGTTTTTTAGGCTAGTCACGCTCATTACAATTCAAATGCCCTACTTTGGCAAGGCTGCTGATGTCATTCACTGTGAAATACATCTTTCAGAAAGCTGTAGCCCAGTAATCTCCATGGCATGTCTTATAACTGCATACTGCTGTGGTGTGATAAACTAGCTAGGTAGAAGTTCTAATCCCAGACATGGCAACTGTGTGTGTGTGTGTGTATGTGTGTGTGTGTGTGTGTGTGTGTGTGTGTGTGTGTGTGTGTGTGTGTGTGTGTGTGTGCCTCTGTGTAGAGAGCAATGCTTTTAGGCTAGTCACACTCATTACAGTTCAAATGCCCTACTTTGGCAAGGCTGCTGATGTCATTCACTGTGAAATACACCTTTGGGGAAAGAGTACCCCAGTAATCTCCATGGTGCGTCCTATAACAGCTTCATGCTGTAATGTGATATAGAACTCTGGTAGGGGTTCTATTCCCACACATGGCTGTTGTGGATGTTTTGTGTGTGTTTCTATGTCTGTGTAGAGAGCAATGCGTTCGAGGCAAGTCACACTCACTACAATTCAAATGCCCTACTTTGGTCATTCACTGTGAAATACACATTTGGGGAAGAAGTACTCCAGTTATCCCCTGGTGCATCCTATAACAGCTTCATACTGTAGTGTGATATAGAACTCTGGTAGGGGTTCTAGTCCCACACATGGCAGGTGTGGATGTTTTGCGTGTGTTTCTATGTCTGTGTAGGGAGCAATGCATTTTAGGCTAGTCACACTCACTACAATGCAAATGCCCTATTTTGGCAATCTTGCTGATGTCATTCACTATGAAATACACCTTTGGGGAAGGAGCACTCCATTAATCTCCATGGAGCATCCTATAACTGTGTAGTGCTGTAGTGTAATATACTAGTTAGGTAGGAGTTCTAATCCCAGACATGACATGTGTCTGTGGGTGTGCCTCTGTGTCTGCATTTGTCATTTGTATCCTGTATGGAGGTGGGTGTGAGTGTGTAACAACTGGACTCAATGTGGAGTGGGTTTGCAAAAGTCTTATATGGTGGCCCTAGTATATATCACAATGTCCACCATACAGGGGTAACAGATGTGAAATAGCCGAGAGGCTGGGGTGCAAATCCATACTCCTACATGTGACATCAAGTCCAGGTGAACAACATTAGCAATCCATGTATTACCCAGAGAACACTCTCAACCCATGTCTCATACACACACACACACACACACACACACACACACACACACTTGCCTAGGCAACAGCCGCTATGTTGGTAGTATCCTGCATATTACCCACTGATAGCAACCATGGTGAGATTGTAGTGGGCTACAGAGGGCATGGCACCCTGTCCATCAGTCCAATTGGCATGTACATGCCGACAGTGCACTTCCCCTATGTTCCCCACTGGACATCTGCAACACCTGTGGTGCCATCAATTATGACCCACAAATGACATACCGTGCCTGAATAACATGTCCTGTATGGACAGATGCCACTGACACCAGGGAATACCGGTATCATCCTATCAATGTAGGTGCAGGGTCAACCTGCTGTCCATTAACAGTTCCTACCACATGAGGCCAGGACTGGCATATCTGATGATGACAATCTGTGTACACAACATGGGACAGACACCCCAGGTACAGTTACACATGTCACTGTACATGCATGTGGGAGGTGTGCATATCCTAGACACCATCCATGTCATGGACTAAGGAACACATACATGGCAAGCAATGCACAGCATTTGCCACATGCAATAGTCACCCAAGTGACCAGATGGTGAATACAATACCCACCTGTGTGGGCAAATCCAGACACTACACCCCTGAATCACAATGCAGACCATTGTCATGTGGCCTGATGTCAGGGTATACCCATCACCTAGTCTTGTATAGCCATCTGGCACAGTCGACTACTACATACCCGTGAAGCAATGCACCCATGCATGTCAGTACTGGCACACTGTGTCTGTGTGTGTGTTGTATGATGCGTATGATCACATTCACACTCACTACAACCCCCATTGGCATACTGAAGCATGCTGTCTGATGTCAGAAACCTCCACATACCCTTTGCCCTGATAACCTCTGTATGACCCCTGTGGTGCATGTGATACCCGCACAGTACTGTGTTGTGGCAATCTCATTAGTGATGAGTTGTATTCCTGGCCCTGCCAACTGTGTCAATGTGTGTGCGTCCCTGTGAGAGTGTGGCATGTGGCTGTGTTGATGCTGACACCTGTTCATGTGGACAGACACGTGTACTACACCTACTGTATAGCTACCATATCCCTGTTGCAGATGTCACTCACCATCACATATACGTTTTGAGGGCTCCTCAACATGTAACCTATGTGGCGCATCCAATAACTGCATAGACATGTGATAGCAATACATAGTCATCATGATACCCTGTACTGGTAGGTGTGTGACACAAACATGCTTAAGTTTTACTCTCCCACCCCTACCTGACTTTTCTTTGCCTCTGTCTGTCTCTCTCACTCCCTGTCTGGTGGATGTGGAGACCTACACCTGCTTTGCTTGGCAGCAGCATGTGCATTTGAAGTGATGCTCATGATCAGTTGATGGACTCTACATGAATTGCATCCCTCCTGTAGCTGATTGCATGTGGAACAGCTGTGGTAACATTCCCATAGCCAATTGCATGGAAACACACTCCAATATATAGGAACACCATGTTGGTGTTGGGCCATATCATTCACTGTCTGTTGTTTGGCAAACAGCATTTCAGATGGATTGAGGATTTACCTCTAACAACATACACTGTGGAAACAGGCCAACACACAGGAGGGGAATGTGCCTGACCTGACTGCAGAGTGTAAGTGCTGCTATACTGCATTTGGAGTAATGTTGGTTTAACAGGGTGTGTGTGGATATGGCTGTCCTACATGTTTTAATGCCTGCCATGTCAGTGCTATGTTTATGAGAAAACCCCCATCTGTAGGGTCATCTGCAGACTGGGCAGTGTGTGGTGCCTTTTGGTTCATGTGCTACCCATAGAGCACCTATATGTGAACTGCAGAAGGTAGTGTGAGGATTGCAGCCTGTAGATGGTTACAGCCATGAGTTACTGACTTCATATCCCTCATAGGACATATGTTGCAACAAACCCTGTTACAACAGTAAATGTATGAGATTATCACAGCAACATGTCAATATTGGCCCTGTGTATGTGCCTTCAGCCACAACTCTTTCAACTTTTGTACATATGTCATGCAGTAAGAGGTGCATATGTGCTGTACACCATAATTAGTGACATCATATCTAATTACAAGCCAGTGATATATCAGACTGCTACACATGTATGTATATTAGGGGTTATATGACATAACCTGGACATTCTGTGGTTTTGTGTACAGTACAGAGGTCTGTGTACTTATGGTGATTGTTGACAGTGTGTGTATTGTTAATATGTACCTTGGCCTGTGTACAGACTGTGGTAGATGTCATTGTTCTTGTTCCTGTTCTATCTGATGTTACATGCTGCTCCACTGTATGTTACCATATCGGCTTACATGCTTGTAGGGCCAAACACACACATGTCCCATACAACAGAGAGGCATCACACCACACTGTGTAGTGGCCCAGTATATGTAGGGTTAGTGTGTGAGTGGCACATATGAGAATGGCGTTGAACATATAGTCCATATACTGTAATATTACGCTAGCTTACCATATGTGGCTGTGGCTGTGTTCACATTGATTGTGGTTATGCACTGTCACACAGGTGTCTGTTACTCTGTGCTGTGACATGCCTGTAGAGCCTGCTATATATGCAGGTACATGTGTATTCCCCATAGGAAATGTAGGCCAGTGTTGAGCCAGTCTGCCTGTACCCTGCACAGTGCTTTGTTACATGCCTAGCAGCAGGTGTACGTACCCAGTTAGATGTCATGTTCAGATACTTGCCAGATGTACTGCTGCCAGGCCACCATAACAGTCATGTATGTCAGACAAAGCAGTGAGATGCTGTTCAGATGTATGTCAACAACTAGTGGGTAGTATGTGGCCATGGCACCTCTGTACCAGCGGTTATTATGTGTCAGGACAGACAGGGGTGTGTGAATGCATAACCTATGGGGGAAAATGTATACCAGTAGTTACATGTTATACCCATCTACAAGGCTGTTAACATCCACATTGTCAGGCTTGGTCCACATGTCTTGCACTAAGGGGTTTTGTGTATACCTCTGGACTGTCCAGAGTGTGTCAGACTGTCCACATATATTGGCCAATTACTGTGCTAGCAGTGGTACTGTACTATGATGTGCTCAGGATATCTGTCAGTAGCCAATGGCGCACATGTTAAAAGCAGATGTGACCTACCACACACACTATGTCTGCGAAGACAATCCCTATTACAGTAGCAATAGTCTACAAATATACCTGCAATACATACCTGACATCCCCTTGCACTACAAAGTTGGGACTATAGAGGCTGAGGTAGGGCTCCACTCCATGTTCAGGACATAGGGTGAACATATATGTATATATAATTATCCAGATATCTATATAGATATATACACATATACATATAAACATACATAGATGGATATGTACATAGATATACATATAAACACTCAGATATATACGTATACAAAGCAATATATGTCTATACATTTACAGAGATATATATGCACATATATGTATGGATAGCTACATATATACTGACAGTAGTAGGTATATCAGAATAGATATGTATGCACATATAGTTATAGATATCTACATTTATACCAACATAATTAGGCATATCTGTACACATAGGATGTGCATACATATATATCTACATATACATATACCTATATATACATATATGTATATCTATATATACATATATCTATATATGGATTCACTTTATATCCTCAAAATACTGAAATATCGAAATTCAGTATTTCAAAGCTATAAAGTTGAATTTTTGAAACCATGAAAGCTCAGAACCGCAAAATTCAAAATCTCCCACACCGGAGATTTTGAATTTCGCACTTCTACTGCACACACACACACACACACACACACACACACACACACACCATCCTCCCCACACACAAACACAAGCTCTCTACTACATAAAAGCCTGCACCCCCACACCCCCCTACTTAAATATTCTCACTCCAAGGTCGCACTACACATAAACACACACAAAACATCACCACACAAGCTACATTCTCCTCGCACACACACATCACAGCAACAAAACACACTGACACACACCATAGCCCCTACTCAAAACCCTTAACACATATACACACTTAATTGAATCCATAATCACAGCAAAACTTCAGAAGCGCAAAATTCAAAACCGCCGGTATGCAAGGTTTTGAATTTCGCGCTTCTGAGCTTTTGCTGTTCTCAGGATTCCACTTTATGAGCCCAAAATACTGAGGTTCAATATTTCAGTATTTCAAGCTTCTAAAGTGAATCCCTATATGTACATACATACGAAGAGATGTACATATGGCCATATATATGTTGCACTATACAGATGTCTATACAGACATATGTATGGGTATACATGTGTATGTACATGTAGACACATATAGACATATCGTATGTATATAACCATATTCCTGTCATATGTAAACCTCACG
This sequence comes from Protopterus annectens, assembly GCF_019279795.1. Classification (NCBI taxonomy): domain Eukaryota; kingdom Metazoa; phylum Chordata; order Ceratodontiformes; family Protopteridae; genus Protopterus; species Protopterus annectens. The sequence continues at coordinate 1,597,203,335 of NC_056726.1, read as the reverse complement.
GTTGTGTATACCCTCCCAGATCTCACCATATGTATTTGCTATGTGTACATTATGATAAAACAACATATGTGATGCAACAGTCATATTAATAATAAGGACTACACAATTTAGGAAGTAAAGACAATTGTTCAGTACTACTCAATATGTGTATTGACAGCTATATTGGTAAAACAATAGCTGTCTTCACAGTGGTTATGGCATAATGGTTAAGTGTTGTGACTGTAGTGTACAGGATCCTGGGTTCAAGAGCTGTTCATTTTGTTCTGGGCAGAACAAGGGCTGTTGAATACAGAGTGGTTAAGGCAGTTTTGAGCAGCTTTAAGTGCATTTGCATGGGTCTGAGTGAAGCTAAGAGGCACTAAGCTATAGGTAAACATACGGGCGCTTACACAGTGTAGGCTTCGCTTACCAGTGTGCAAATCAGCTCAGCTGTTATATTGCAGCAATGTTGATAGCATGGCTTAGCCCTGGTAACCAGGTCACACCACCCAGTCTGATAACATAGCAGGGTACTGACATCTGTAATAAGTGTATGTAATGCCATGTACAATACATGCGCCTATGTGCTGTCATTACAGTAGCAAGGGGTGTGAGTGTCATGTGTGGGACACAGACGTATATGAGACCTGTACAACACTGTCATCCATGTGAATGTGTTACATACAGGGGTATCAGGCCAGCGTACGTGCTGTCACACTGGCATGTAGTGTATCATGGCAGTACTACTGTTGACAGTGCTTACCCAGGCAAGAGCAGAGTGCTAAATGTGGTACTGACAACAGGCACACCTGCAGGCATACTTGAATATTACCTGCTTTTGGGTTTTGTATGTACTTCTGAGGAAGTTTGTCGTGAGGACAAATGAAAAGTGCTTCAAGTTACTGTGGATTAAATTTGGTTTCTACTACCGAGCAGTGCCTGTTTTCTGTTTTACTACATCAACATTGACTGCCAGCTGATGGTGTTGTTGGCCCACATCCACGCGGCCATCACTGCATTCCCACCACACTTTGAAGCATGGACACACCAGGGCCGATGAAGGCCATCATCTCACCATGCCGTCTATCCATGAGCTCGGTATAAGCACGGATGGCACCAGACAGTTCATGGATGTTGTCACTTACAGATGTGAGAGCAGCCTTCTGCAGCCTCAGGCCCTGTCTGGTGTAATGTTCCATACGTGCCTGCACCACCATGACAGCCTGAAACATGAGCCTGCTGGTAGCAGCTATGTTGCCACTGCCAGGAGCATATTGTCCAGCGGCCCTACCATGAGCACCCCAGGACATCCGCCTATATGGTGCCCTGACAGACATTTGGCTATGCCTGCTGTGAACAGACACAGTAGACATGGTTACCACACTTTCCTGTGCACTGCCACCAAATGCCAGCTGTCCCTTCACTATGGCCACTGGTGATGGGGTATGTATAGGCACCAAAACTGTGTGCAGGGTTGGGGTGGCTAAAAAGGGGATGTCAAACATTGGCGCAGTGTCAGCCCCTGACAACCCCACCTACGCCTCAACAGTACTATCATCATCTTCGGTGTCTGTATGGGCACCAACATCAGATTGCATGCAGGACGGACCCTGACCCACCTCGCCACCTGTGGGGGAAAACAATAAATGCACTTTAAAACCTGTACAGCATTGCCTAACAGTCCACACACACACACACACACACACACACACACACACACACACACACACACACACACACAAAAACCTCTGTAATACCTATCTGTCCATGGCTTTAAAGACAGTCCCACGTATATGTCCATATGGTACCCCATCCCGCATCACACTTGTTAACATACGCACACATTGATACCACTCATTAACATATCAGTCCTCTACATGCCTACACAAGTGGTCACAACTCAAGACCTGTTACGATATTACCTGCCAGACCTGTGTGTAGTGGTTTTACATGGCCTCACTGCTGTCATTCAGTATGCACCCTCTGTATGTCCAGACATCATGAGCATGGCCCCTATATGTGTGGGCTACTATGTACTATCCATAATATCACACACTGGTGTGGCATGTATATGTAATGCTCAGTACATGTCAGATATGCTGCTGATTCACCCTATCATGTGACAACAGCATGATTTGGATACACTCCCTGGTGTTGACTAGTACTTCACCAATGCATCTGTAGTGCTGCATACGTGGGTTGTAGGTGACTTCTCTGCTGAATGCAATATTAAGGATGTACCTGGTGTCTACCTTCCCTCTCATGCCTGTTCCATGCTACAGACCATATTATACTATTAGCTGTCCTGTGATTACACACATGACAGGTATTCCTGGTATGTAATGTGGCAGTCCATGTCCATGTACTGGTTCGTAGGTTCATAGGTTCATAGGTTGGTACCAGGCTATCGACCCTAGGGCCTATACAAGCCTAGCCATAACAATTCCCTGGCTATTTCTTCACACACTATTTACTTCCCTGGACCCATGTCTAGCAGGGTGACTGACATGATCCCCGGGGTGAATTTCCATTCTCCCATCCAATTGTCAAGGTTCCTTTTGAAGAGGGCCAAAAAGGCACTCTGCTTGACATGTATGGGCAGTCAATTCCAGAGTCTGAGGAGTCTCTGGGTCGGGAACCTATCCCTCCAGCATGTTTTGTTTATTGTGATGACAAGGTTTAGATCCCTGGAGTGTGTGGCTCTGAGGGTTTGGGATTTCTTTAAGTGGGGCATGTCCAACAGCTCTGGGTTTGACATGGCCTTGGATGTTAAGCAGAGATCACCTCTGAGTAGATGATATGTGACACAGTATAGCTGGAGTTTTTTAAGGCAGTCAGCATAGGGCATCTGCTTTAGGCCTGTAATTCTTTTAGTGAGGTATTTCTGTGGCCTTTCCAGTTGTTGCAGGTGTCTTGAGAGGTACATACCAAATGGGGTGTTGTATTCTATAATGGGTCTAATGAGGGATGAGTATAGTGGGACAATGACCTCCTTTTTCTGGATGAAAAGCCCTTAGTGATGAGGTGTGCCACATATAAGGATTTCCTGACTGTTGTGGTGATGTGGTTATCGAATGTGAGACCACTGTCCACCTGTGTCCTTAAGTCTCTTATCACACTTTCAGTGTTTAGTGTACTGCCACTTATGTAGTAATTCACGGGTACATGTTTTTTCCCAAAGGGGATAGCTATACATTTCTTGGCATTGAGCTTGAGCCCATGGCTCTGGCACCAAGCATCTGTTTCTGTAAGGCCCTTTTGTAGAGTATCCAACATCATTTGGAGATTCAATAATGGCTCCCAGTTTGCAGTCATCTGCAAACTTTGTTAGCCAGAGTCCCTTAGTATTGGCCTGTACTTCAGAGAAGTAGATGTCAAACAAGAGTGGCCCCATGACTGAACCCTGAGGCACTCCACTTGTCACTTGTCTGGAGCTGGATTTGGAGTCAGCTACTTTTACAGTGTGGGTTCTGTCAGTAAGCCAGTTGGAAACCCATCGAGTGATGTAGGGATTAATGCCCAGCTTAGTAAGTTTATCTATGATTCCAGAGTGGGGATGGTGTCAAAGATCTTGGTAAGGTCCAGATAGGCTGTGTGGACTGCCTTACCCTCATCCATGGCTCTGGAGACTGATTCAAAGAAGTCAGTCAGGTTCAGGAGACATGAGCAGCCCTTCACGAACCCAAACTGGGTGGGGTCCAGTGTTTGAAGGTTGCCAATGTCTTTGCTTATAAGTTCCATGATAATACGTTCCATGGCCTTGCATATCAGACTGCACGGTCCCAAAGGGAGGTACTGCTGTATGAACACCCCACAGTCACACATGTGCATACATGGCTACCCACACAAACACGCACACATGCACACACACATCCTACATGCATCAACCTCCCTCCACTTCACCAGAGTTACCCTACAGACAAACTAACTAACCACCAGGATGCACACATGCACACACACACACACTCACACACACACACACACACACACACACACACACACACACACGCACACATATACAGATGAGGTTGCACAATGATAGCACACACAGTCCTCCTATTACCCATCTGTCAACATGCATATCATATGGTACACAACAGCATGCAGTGCAGCTATAGTCAATCCATGCTAGCAACAGTATACATGTGTGTGATGCATGTACTGTGTCACTAGGTGATGCCCCTTCCCCTGGATATCCACTGCACCCATGTACACAGTATTACTGTGCACCTGTTCTGCACCCTGCCACATACTGTGCACCACACCTCACAGGTGTACAACTCATTGCAGAATGTGTAGTACTGTGTCAGTTATGTTAGCTTTAATGCTCACAACCCCTATATTATATGTGGGCAGATGTCATTTGTGAATGCCTGATGTCTGATTTACAGCTCTCAACATCAGCGGACCATGTATGACCAATCCAATACTCTTACACTAACAACCATCAGAGCATACCATGGCTATGGGGGGGGTGCACACACCCTTCTTAATATGACACACCCATCCATGATCTGCATTGGAACCACATCACTGCATATCTTAACAGTATATGAGCCCGATATGTGACATATATCCTGCACTTTCACATGCAGTGCCTACAGAATGTGTTAGGTGTGCGGATGCTGACGGTGATGCATACACTCTGTGTGGGCATATGTGTGCTATGACGGTTTGTTGTACCTCTTGTTGTGTATACTACAGCAGTCACTACTCCTGGTGGGGTATACCAGCTTGGGCCATCTGTAATTGCCAGTGCATATTCAGACTGCCCTACACATGTCCCCCTAATCTGCATGATTGCAAGGTCTACTCATGTGCACATGTCTTAGTGTTCACACACTGCCGTCACTATTGCTGTGGGGGTAGGGTTACATCTGCCACAGGTCCTGAACCTGACTATGTGCAGATACAGCCATTCTCAGCATCCTTAGGCTCCCTGCTGCAGTGCACTGGTGTGTCATGCTGACACCCTCCCTCCTTCAGCCTTTTTTCAGATGCATGAAAAGTAAGCCCTACACATGAGTCACTTTGCAGTGTCCCATACACTGAACACCACATGTTACAGCCTAGTCCCAGCTAATAATGTGGACCACTGTAATGCCTTATGCCATTGTGTATCTCTGCAGCAGTTGCCATTGTTCTACAGGTATACGTACTGGTGTTGCACTGTAAATGGGTGTTGTTCCAAACATGCCCCTACTGTAGGCCATGTCTCCTACCATTATGTTACTCCCTGTGGACACATTCTGCAATGACAGGATGTTAGTTATCATGCAGGTGTCTGACATACCCTTCCAATACCCCATCATGGTTAGCCCTGTGATGCCTTGCATTTCACAGCAACAATACATGCACATGTGCAGCATGCATTCTGGGTAGGTGTGTTAGATGTGTGCATGGAATATACCATCGCCATTACATGCCCGCTGTGGTGGCAAGCATCTACATAAATCATAATTACTAGCTACATGCTGCTGCCTTAGTGGTATCCCAGAGGGACCTACATAAGAGGGTGAGAGATGCAGTGTCAGTGGCCACACCTGTGGCATTGCTACAGGGTGGTTGCAGTATTACAATACATCAATGGTACATTTCCACAACACTACCACATATGGACATCTGTTTATCACTACTATGCAGCAACACAATATATCTATGACATGTCAGATATGCATGATCTACCTGTACCGATGTGGATGTATATGCAACAGTGGTCTACTGATGTGCCATGTGGCCTTGCCTGCATGCTCCTTGGCCGGTGTGTGGGTGGCACGCACCTCCTCAAAGGTATCTGGCGGTTGGTGGCTTGCCAGATGGGCAGGTGCCATGAGGCCGGCCAGGAGCTCCTCTACACGTGTCAGGTGGGGATGAATGGCATGGCCCCCCCCCCCCTGTGGTGAGGTGATCCCCCTGACTGCAGCAGCATGTTGACGGGATATTGCGAAGCAAGTCAGAACAATGATGCCGGACCTGCTCATAACTGCGGTTGTGCAGTCCGACATCATTGACCCTGTGGACTAGGTCATTCAACAGGGTGGTCTGCTCCTCCTGGTCATGAGTGGCCCGGCCAAACAGGACAGGATAGTGCTGGATTAAATATATGAGCAGTACTTTATTTTTGGCAGCTGAATAAGATGGTAGCTATGCATGTGACATCTTGGCTGAAAGACATAAAGATGTAAACAGGTCTGAGCAACTCATACAGCAAGGTTACCACAGCTCTTAATACACATCTCTGTCACCCCCCCCACCATATCAGTGACAGCAAACTCTACACACAACTCATTAGGTATGACTACAGCTTACCTACCAGTGGGACAGATATTGTATTGTACCACACTTTTTACTATGTGTTTTGTAGCCATATTCCCTGCGTGGACACTTTCATTGCTGGCCTGTTACAGACTATTTACCTGCATGCCATTGTCAGGGCCACTATGGTTCCATATATGCCTGTGGTATGGCTGCTTGTGATTGCTGCAAATCTGATATTCTGTGTTATTGGGGATATCTATGCATGCTGCTGGACATGTTCTGGGATTGTGTAGACTATTACTGTCAACATATGTTCTATAACAGTGACACAATAGCATGTATATGTACTATTGCCCTGGGTAACCACCTCTCCAAACCCCTCTGCCCATGTTACCTGGCCACATCACATGTGTGTCCCACCCTGGGGCCTCCTCATGTACTGGTCCAGCAATACTGTCAGGTGGAACCAACCCAGGGGATGTTGTCCCTCCCCCGGGGGCACACACAGACACATTGCTATCCCCTGAGGTAAGGTCCAGGGTCTGTTCCATAATGGGCTCCATAGATACATGTGGAACATGTTACATCACTCTGAAGCACCCGGTACACATTCATAGGGCCGACATGCTCCTTCTGCTCAGCCTCCAGGCCAGGCACCTTTAGGACATGGATTGCTGTTGTGAGTAGCAGTGGGTGGGAGGCTTGTTCCCCTTGTGTCCATATTGGGGCCCATGGGGCATCCACATCACAGACCACACACACCATCGAGGGTGTTTACCCACCACATGTGTCACATGCCACCCCTGTAGACTGTCCTCTATATCTATCAACCCTGACCACCTCCACAACTATATCTCTCTCTCGCTCTTTCCCTCTCTCTCTCTCTCTCTCACTACCTGCATGCAGCTTGCTGTGTAGTACTTCCAGTGTAGTACTTCCAATGGCAACTGCCTACTAAAAATCCATACATCATGTGGGAGTGGTCCCTTTACCTTTCCTGAATGATGGACATCCTTCCTGTGTGTTGGCATCGGTGTTACAGACAGCAGGTAGCAATACCTCTTACAAGAGAACCTGCACACTTAAGCCAGCTACATATTTGTAGGAGGTTCCAGAACTACAGACAGAATGTGAGTAGAGTTGTTGTATGCATTGTATAGCACTGGTGTTACAGCGTTTGTCTGTACATACTAGTTTAACTTGGAATGCAGTCTGTCTGCATAGTTCTCAATTGTGGACCTATCATCTTGATGGCCAGAGGTGTGCCTATTATGTTTTGTCTGTCCACCACACAGGTTTTGTGTCAGATATATCACTGACAGTGTGTGTGTTGAGTGCTATCAGTACATGGCTACATCCATTTCTGTTTCTAACTTCATATTCCTGACTAAGGGTATGTTGCAGACTATCCTGTAACACCAGCAACTTGCTTAGTGTATGACAACAGTTTTACACATATGGGCATGTGTTCCAGCCTCTGTCTTCCACCTACATACCAGGCTTTGTACATATGACATGCTGGCAGGGGTTGTTCTGCAATGAGCTGTGAGTATGTCATGCTGCCATTCCTGCAATCAGTCCACTGCTGTTGTATCCCCTACATATACTGTGGGGTTGGGGCCATATATGTGTGGGCTTCACCTACACAATACATGTGTGCCCTTATGCACTCCAGAGGCCAGTGTATGTAACAGTGGTATATGGTCCTGTATTATTGGGTCTGGGGGGATGCACCATAACTAACCTAGGCTGTTACAACATGTGGGGGTATCAGGGGTAAACTGCCTTAAGGTATCTGGATATACATTACCATACAATCCACCTTGGGTAAATGCAGGCCTACTGCCTCCTGCCATACAGACTGTTCTGTTTGTCAGTGTGCATGTGATGGTGTCAGTTATGCCTTGTTATATGACAGTTACATCCCATTGTGTCAACTGAGGTCTTTACCACTAGGGATTGTGTACAGAGTGTATATAGAGGCTGCTGAACTCTACATCTGCATTACTTACTGTTGATTGTTTGGTATCCTGTGGCCCAGTCTGTCTTTACTATTGTACTACTTGAAGGCCTCAGCCTGGACAGCAACATTTGTAAACCTTCCCAGACTACTGTATTAGTATAACTGTTTCACAGTTGCATTACTCTATTTATATGGATGCTAGTGTCTAAACAGCTATATAACATGGCATATACATCTCTAATAGTACACAAATAAACCTTTCCCATGTATGCAAACCTCTGTGTGGTGTTATATCCTTTGACCTCTCTGAGTATATGTTGCAGGCAACAATTGTCATTTGTATGGGTGGGTAATACAGTGTCCAATTGGTAAGGTGGTAACTGTAGGCATAGTGGCTATTCCATATTGTATGCACCTTCTACATATGTATCTTACTATACATATCTCTGCGTGTGTATGTGTAGTTACATATATATCCATATATATATATATATATATATATATATATATATATGTATCTGCATATATGTGTCTGTGTATATGTATCCTAGGGATGTTGATTGCTTCCACATTGTACATTCCCTAAGGGAGCCAGACTTTACTACATATGTTACTGATATCAGCCTGACATCATATGGGTGGGATGGAGTACTGTTAACATCTTGTGCCCATTGAAAGATTAATTTTTGTTATTGTGATTCTTATGGTGCTGCTTACTGTGATGGATTTGAAGTGTTCTTAAGACACTCAGTCTTGCTGGCTGGATTCTGCTGAAATCAAAGTCTGGTTATAGTTGCATTCATACTTTGCAGCATCAACTTAGAGCAGTAACAAATAACTTTTTATAATAAACCACATGGACTAACGTTCCAGCTTCAAGTACTGTTTCACTTTACTTCTCATATAGTACAGATGATGTGAGAGATATAACATTTACCTCAGGACAAATGTGTCCCTACCAATATCCCTAACATAACTGGATTTAATACAGACTTTATATATATATTTTTAGTTAACACACACCATCTTGGTTTTGGAAAGATACTGCCTTGATGACACAAATGCTGATACATCTGTTATTGTGCAAATGTTGATAAGTGCAGAAAAGCATATTTTTAAGGAAACGCCTTGTGGATAAACATTCTTAGAAAAGCATATTTTTAAACTTTCTTAGAAAAGCATATTTTTCAAGGAAACGCTTTGTGGATAAACATATGTCCTGTTGTCCATTCTTTAAATAAAGCAGATTAGTTTTTTTTTCTGATATATCCTGTTTTTTTTACATTCTTGCCAAGTCTGTAAGAAGTCAGCTTTCTTGATGTGTGTGTAATACACTCATAAGCAAGTTCCTTATTTTTTAAGCCACAGTCGTTTAGTATGGATGCTAATCACATATTACTAAACTCTGTTTCTGCATTTAAGCAAGCTTTATCTTATTCCTTATTTATGTTGCATATTTGTAGCAAAGTTACTTTCAACCTTAAAACCTTGTTGAGCATAATCTTACAATTTCCTCTTTTTATTTTAAAACATACTTAAAACACTTTATACTGATATGTATTTTTGATCACATTATATAGAAAATACATTAAGAAACAAAATCTTTAGTCTTCTTTTGAAAGTCAAATGCAATTTTACATAGTTAATACAATGATATCAAGTATTACTACTAAAACTGAATATATTTCACAAGTTTTTCTTTTGCAAACCATTTTGTGAAAATATTTCACCAGTTATGAACTGTGTCTGCTTTAGTTTTATTTTTTTAACTTGATTAATTCATTGTTTTGCAATCACAGAATTTCATTTATGACTTAGAACTCTTTCATTAACTCTTTGCACCTGTTGAATTAACTCTTTACTTTTATTGATTATTTTATATCAAAAGATTAGAGATAGACTAATATCTATAAGAGACAAGAACTATGTGCTACTCCAAGCATTTATACACTGCTGAAAATATACAGTTTCAATGTCATTTTAACGATAACATGGTGATCATGTCTCTGAACTGCCCATTAACATCTTGGTTGACAGTGAAGTGAACATATTAAACACCTTGGTAAAGTACTGAACTGGGCATATATAACAAATATTTGAATGCAATTATTTCAGTATATTTAATACTTGAGGATTAAAAAAAACATGATTTCTACACTAAAGAATGGTATGTACATATTAGTCCATTAGCTGTATGAGTACAATACTTTAATATAATTTTCCTCTAACTGGGGTAACCAATACTAGTACAGATAATATGATGGTCCAAAAACCAATAATAAGACTCTAACTTAAAACCAGTGATAATATTACAACTTGGACAAATTACTTTTGAACTTATTACAATGTATCCTGTACAGTATGTATTTACACAGACTGTTTGCTATTCATGCATTTCAATCTAGTAGCTATCCTGGACCCATTTTTTTTTAAACATGGTTTTTCACACATATTTGTTACTAGACATTAATTTCATTTGTAATGAATTATTTTGTATTTGTACATACAAAGACTGTAAAGTACATTTAGTCCAATCTTACAAATTTAGTAACATTAACATCAAGAAAAATCTTGGAAAATTCTTATGTTTCTTTAGAAGTATCTAGTGGAATTGCCACCAGAGGCAACTATGCTTTTTGCATACCAACATTGTCTTGCCAAAAACATATTAAAAATAGTGTCCATTCTTGTTCAGTTTTTGCATATCTTTACTCTCTCTTGTATAGCTTTAATAAACCAATTTTAAACCATCTCTTGTATAGATTTACAGTTTAACAGGTTGTAAATAAAATTTAATATTAATAACTAGTATGATAGCTATTATCAACTTGCAAAATATCTTATCCTGTCAGGTTTAATCTGTTTACCAATATTTTTAATGCATTAATACCTGTTTTCCCTCCCCCTGAAAGAGAATCGTCAAGAAGAAATGATATATTATTTCTTCCTGTAGCTTTATTTTAGATCCTTTTGCAATACTGTTCACACAGTCAGTGTAAAACTGAGAAAGTACCCCTCCCCCTGTAGTATTGCACTATTGTCTATTTGCTTTATAATGTATGTCAGCCCAACACTTTGGTTATACATTTGCTTTATTAGGTTATTAAACTGTAGACCTTTGTCTGGTTTGATCATTTTGGCTGTTTTCGTTTCTGTTGCCTTTGCTGTCTACTTCTAATAGTAGTTATTTGTACCTTTCTGTAAAATTGATTTGAACTGTATGTATACTATAACGCATCTCCTGGCTGGCTTGCCATTGAAATATTAATTTTTGTTATTGTGATTCTTATGGTGCTGCTTACTGTGATGGATTTGAAGTCTTCTTAAGACACTCAATCTTGCTGGCTGGATTCTGCTGAAATCAAAGTCTGGTTATAGTTTCATTCAGAGTCTGTTGCATACAGAAACTTGCAGAATATACACTGATGAAAGAATATACTTTGCAGCATCAACTTGGAGCAGTAACAAATAACTTTTTATAATAAACCACATGGACTAACGTTGCAGTTTCAAGTACTGTTCCACTTTACTTCTCATATAATACAGATGATGTGAGAGATGTAACATTTACCTTGGGACAAATGTATCCATACCAATACCCCTAACATAACTGGATTTAATACAGACTTTAAATATATTTTTAGTTAAACACACACCCTCTTGGTTTTGGAAAGATACTGCCTTGATGGCGCAAATGCTGACACATCTGTTCTTGTGCAAATGATGATAAGTGCAGAAAAGCATATTTTTAAGGAAGCGCCTTGTGGATAAACTTTCTTAGAAAAGCATATTTTTAAACTTTCTTAGAAAAGCATATTTTTCAAGGAAACACCTTGTGGATAAACACGTGCCCTATTGTCCATTCTTTAAAGAAAGCAGATTAGGTTTTTTCTGATATATCCTGGTTTTTTTTTTTACATTCTTGCCACATCTGTAAGAAGTCAGCTTTCTTGATGTGTGTGTAATACACTCATAAGCAAGTTCCTTATTTTTCTAAGCCACAGTCATTTAGAATGGATGCTAATCACATATTACTAAACTCTGTTTCTACATTTAAGCAAGCTCTATCTTATTCCTTATTATGTTGCATATTTGTAGCAAAGTTACTTTCAACCTTAAAACCTTGTTGTGCATAATCTTACACCCATATTGTGTCAGGTCCTGGTTATGGGTTCTGCAACAGCTGATAGTGTATTGCAGGGCAGACGTGTTTGGCTGTGGGAGGGATACCCATTCGTACAAGATGTATGTTGTTTGGGGCCTCTCAACCCCATTAACGGTGCATGTGGACATATATGTTTTTGTTAAGTTCTCATTGTTATCTACAGATGTATGTCCGTATACACACACACACACACACACACACACACACATATATATATATATATATATATATATATATATATATATATATATATATATATATATATATATATATATATATATATATATATATATATATATATATATATATATCTGCTTACATATATATAACATGCTGTATATATGTGTATATATATATATATATATCGTAGAAACTTCCCAAGGGTAAAGGAAAAAATGTGTATAACAAAACCACCCCGTTCAAACAGCAAACACAGGGAGCCGCTGACTCCAAACCAAAGATTCCAAAAAGTTTGCGATAAAAAGAATTGCAGTCACTGAATGTGGGTAGTCCCAACGAAACAAGGATACTACGTGTCACTCAATCACAAACCTTACAACAGCCTTGCTGTAAGCTCAAAAGTCCTGTGCGGTGTTCGGTGGTTCTCATTCACCAAAAATTCTCGGTAACGAAGTTGCTGTATGTAACAGTAGCACTTAAACGAAATTGAAACACAATCGCCAATGTAGTGTTACATCAGCTTTAGACAAATTCCAATAAGAATAGCTAGTAGTCCAAGGAATAAACGCAGCTCTGCCAAAATAGGGTAAAAGAAAATGATTTATTAGTGAGCGCTTTCACGGCCACAGAAAAGCCGCTTCATCAGACAAACAGTAATGCGCCGTTAAGGCGCCATTTTTAAAACAATGACAATCCATGCATCACAGCCAATAGACGAACATTTCTAATTTAAAGTAATACCATCCTAAAAATCTTACAAAGACAAACAGAAATGCACATATATACGCACAGTGATTCTGGTGCAGCAAAACTGAGCAAAGCTCACCAGAAAGAGCAACAAGGACTGACATGAAGTCTAATAAAATAAAATAAAATGAAAAGAAGTATAATTCATCTCAACTTTAATTTAAAAAGCTAAAAATCTCACCAACTTATGAAACATGTCTTTCTGAAGAAGTCTTGATAATAAATAAGACGAAAGCGCTAAAGTTCTACAAGAGTTGTTGGTGTTATTTACTATTTTATTGAATGCTTTTATTGTCACAAAGTTCATTTCTTAGATATATATATATATATATATATATATATATATATATATATATATATGTATCTATGTCTACATATATAGATATGTTATATCCATTTAGATATCAATATATAAACACACACATACATCTACATGTTGAAATACATTTCCTGTACTGTTGAATGACTAGGCTGGATGATATGCTTGTGAAAACATCAGGATTATGTATATCTGACATAGCTTAGTGGTAAATCACTTTGGCTATGGTGTGCAGGATCCTGGGTTTGAGCCTTGCAGAGGCTGTTTATTTTGTTTCATGGGCAGAACAAGGGCCTCTGGATACAGAGTGATTAAGGTACTTTTGAGCAGTTGTATGTGGGTTTACATGGGTTTGAGCGAGGGTAAGCACTGCTAACCTCCGATTAAAAATGCTTACAGAGAGTTAGCTTCAGTATTGCTTAACCTGTGTGCACATTGTTTACTCCCATGCAAACGGGCTTAAACTCACTTACTAGTGCTTAAATATGCTTACTACTGCTTATTGTGCTTATACTTGCTTACTAGTGCTTACACCCGCTTACAATTGCATTGATTTAGAGAGTAATATCTAATGGCTCTTAGGAAGGTGGGGGATTTGGAAGCTGTATGGAGTTGTCATTCATTTCACATTTTACCTTCCATTTGTATCCATGATTCCTGTGTATATATACTGTATGGGGCACATGTGCTTATCTGGGGACTTTGCAACATTATGAAACTGTCACCTCACATGTGCATATAATGCAGTACTCCAGTTCACAGTTATATGTGATTTAGTAGGTTATACAGCAAAAAAATGTTCATAACCTGCTTGCACATGGAAAGTGCTGCAATGGGACTCAAACTGTGAATGCCTGCTCGTACAGTGAATGCTCTGCTTACTACACTATTGCTATACTGCATCATTTGCATATATCTTCTTTGTTATCCTCTTCAGTTATTTAAGCTGCATTAACCGTAGCTAAGCGATGGGCATACCTGCAAACTTACGGTTAGCTTTAATCAGTTTCTTAATAAAAAAAAGGGGTTGTTCATTTTATTTGTATTTACTATTGCTGTTGTACACGTGGGGTAATGTTGCTGGGGATATCCGGACAACTATGAGCAGATTTACTCATTTCTTTGGCCTTTCTGCTGTTCTTCATTGCGGGGGCGTGTATATTCTGAGAGCTCTGCTCTCAGACACGTCTCCTGCACTCTTGCATGCTCTGTGTAAGATTAGGAGCTCAGGCAGCGTGCCTTCATTAATATGCATGATGCGCTGCCGTCCTGCTCCTAAACAGCCGCTTCCGTGCAGAACTAAGCTAGTCCTGCACAGAAGAATAGCAAAGCCAGGGGATTATGTATTAGTATGCAACATAACATAACTAAGCCCACTAAAACTTGTATGATTAATTATTACATTGACTCATTTAGGAAAATTATTAATGCAACTATAGATTTAAAAATCTGGTTTGATCTTTTAACACCATTCATAGTTGCAAAGAGCTATTCACATAAAATATACAGAGAAATAATTAATTCCTGGGAACAGAAGGGATTTGTTTGTTGGTTTCAATGTATCAAAGAACTAAAAGTTCTGGATATGCAAACAATAGAAACAACATACAAAATTCCACAACAAGATTGGCTAACTATGCAAAGCATTCTGACATATTCACAAGATTTATGGAGAATAATTAGTAATTCTTCATTTAAGGAAATACCTAAACTTACAAAATATCTATATGAAATCATATATTATGATTATGACATGGGAAATAGTATTTTGAAATTTTACAAGATATTAATAAATTATAAAACAACACCCAAATCCTCATATTGAAATTATATAACAAAAGGACACTCATTACAGCTAACTGAAGAAATGAAATCAAATATTTTATTATCAATAAAACATACATCCTTTACACAATACTGGAAAGCTTTTAATTGGAAATGTTTGCATTCTTAACTCCAGATAGAATTACTAAAATTAATTCTTCCACAAAATGGGGGCAGCCACACCGGTGCAGTGGTTAGCATTGTTGCTTCACAGCAAGAGATTCTCTGGTTCGATCTTCGGCTGGGGTGCCTTCTGTGCGGAGTCTGCATGTCCTCCTTGTGGTCACGTGGGTTTCCTCCAGGTGCTCTGGTTTCCTCCCAAAGACATGCTGCAGGTGGATTGGACACTCTAAATTGGCCCTAGGTGTGAGTGTGTGTGTGCCTTCTGTGGAAGGTTGGGCACCGAGCTGGCAACTCAACACTATAAAACTCCACTGCCAATCATGAGCGGACAGGTGATCCACTGTGGCGACCCCTAACCGGTATTATTAAATGTGTACAAAGGTCCTCATTTGAATGAGTCAAATATTTATCTAGTATGGACAATACTTGCAATCTCAAGAAAGTGTATAACAAGAAGATGGAATACAAACACAATACCAACTTTGGTAGACTTCTACAGCCTACTGAAGACCACAGCATTATTGGAAATTAAAATTAAAGAATTAAGGATTCATCCTAAGTCATTTATTAACAATCCATGGAAAAAGTCTTATCATTGATTGACACTTTACAATAACTGAACAGATACACTCTGATAACTGGATTGTTATACCTATAAAGTAATTGTATATATTGAGCTTTGTTATAGTGTCAGGCTGATGTAAATAGTGTACATAGTTATTTAAGATGTTATATACAAATACTATGGAATTTATTCAACTGTATTTGAAAAATAAAAAATTTTTGAGGAAAAAAAAAGTGTTTTATTCCCTTTTCCCATTGTGACATTTTATTGTTTTAGTAATTTTTTCTTTGACAGCTAGTTGACAATAATCCTTTCTATTATTGAGGAAGATAGAGGAATATGTTATCTTCGATAAAAGAGATGGTAACAGTAAGAAGTCAAAAGCAGTGGGAGCATTACACCAAAAAGGTTTGGAAAATATGTTGTGACAGACAGAAATATCAGTGACTAATTTCTAGCAGTCAAAATAACAAAATGGTTTCTTGTGTTACAGTGGTTCGTGCTAGTGTGATGCAGGTCTTTCCCTGATCTTTTAAGAAGATAGTGGTGTGTACTCTGATTAAGGGCATTATTTGTTATACCACTGCAGTACCAAACATGCTTCTGTTGGTGATTTTATCCTACAACAACATATTTTAGCTAGCTTGGATTCATTTATGAACTGGGACTAGAATGTTCCATGCCAGTAACGTGCTTACACTTATCAAGGTTATCAGAACTTGTCAGAGATTTGGGATGCATGGCTAGGCTTAAAAAGGCCCTTGTGGTGTTTAGCCTAGTAAACACCTATGAACCTATGAACCCTATTGGTCAAAACATTTCAAGTAAACAGGATAAATATTATAATAACCCACATCAGGCAAATGTCTTGTGAAAAATAAATAATAAATAAAACGGTTTTAAAACACTAACTCTATTGTATAATTGCAACAATGCAGTCTTGGATGACACTTAGAGGTGCTATATCCAACTTGCAGATGATAAAGTGACTTAACTGCATCATAAAGTAGCATCACAAAGTAGCAGTACCAGTGCCGGTAACTCCATCTGTCATGTCTTATTGTTTATTTTTTCCAGTATGCTTACTTTAATTAAAAACAACATTGCTTAACTCTTCCTTTAACTTTTTTCAACCATACTCAAGGCTGACTTGTACTAATGAGAAAGAGAACAGAGGACAGTCTTATTTAGTTCAAGGTGGTTAGGAAACTGGAAGCTAAGCACTGTGGGTATAAATGTGAGCTTGCCTGCACCACAACACATTCATTCTGGGAATTCATGTGCAAGGCATCCTATTGTGATGTGATATAATTCACCATAGTGTGATGGTAACGGAGCCTAAGCTATCAAATACATAGAGGTAGATAACCTGAGTCAGCATTTTCTGATGTCTGTGCATCTCACAGGCATGGATATGTAATAGCCGGACTTTCTAAAATATTTCACTGATATAAAAGTGGTCACATAAATAGGGTTGATATCTACAGAGTCCAGTAAATGGTAATGTTCCTCTCTGTTCATGTAGTAACAACACACCAGGCTATAAGGCTTAAGAGTTTATTACAAACAGATCACAGGATACACTTTCTGCACTGCTAACGACACCAGAATTTTTATCCAAAAAAGGAAATAAACTAACTTTAAGAACTGCTGGAAAACTGAAAACTGCAACATCTGGATTCTATCTTTGTCATAAATGGGTCATGGATAAATGCATGTGAAGTTCTGATTTATGGAGCTCTGAGTGGGTGATGTAATATAGCTGCTCCCTAGAGATTTGTCAGTACATTCATTGTGCAAAACTGAATGAAAATATCATTACCATTAAGGACAGTAATTATAGAATGTTAAACAGTCCATTGCAGAGCTTAACAAGGGATAACTGAGGTTTTAGCCTTTAAGTAAACCAGGTACACGAAGAAAGAAAGAAAGAAAAAAGAAAGAGAAAGAAATAACTATTTTGAGGGAGCCTAGTAAGGGGATTAACAAAGTTATGATATGAGACAAGGAAATTACAGGTCTGCTGAGCTTCTCATACTAATCCTTAAGAAAAAATATACACCCTACAAAAATACCCAGATCTAAAATTAAATGAAGAAATGGAAAAGATTAACAAAAACTAAAGTTAGTATAGGCAAGTCAGCTGAAGCACTAAAATGTAAAGGCCATAAACACTTATTCCCCACAGTTGCTGAGCTACTATATAAATAAATCAGAATCAGATACTTAACATTTCACTCAGCTGTAAACATGAATATGTTTAAACATCACTACTCATGAATTGTACTAGTCACAATTTGAAGCTTAATGGAAACTTTTGAATGAGATACTGCACACCCTGAATAATCACTGTATACCCTACCTCCATACTGCTACCATGCTGGCTTCACTTTTTAGAACCCTAAGATGAAATTGATAAGTTAGAGTGAGACATCTTCAAGAGAAAGAGAAGAAATGAAGAATGTAATGACAATTAAATACTTATCACAGTAATCTAGTGTGTGTTAAACTCCTCTACATTACCTTGTGTGTCTTCCAGGTCTTCATGAAATTGTCCACTGTTGTTAAATCTGCCACCTTTTAGTGATAGAATACTCCCTGCATCTACATCTCTCTCATTGTCAAAGTGCTTCCTCATTTTCCCACCTGAATTGTTTTTCTTCAAACTGTGTCCCCATTTTATTGTGCAGTTCAGTGATATTGTATTGATATGTCCCAATCATCCCATGTTTTACTCTCCTTCTTCAAGAGTCTACATGTTAACTTTCAGTCACCCTTTCTCAGTTCAGACTATGTACCATTTCAGTGGTCCTTACCTAAATAGCTTCATAGGTTCATAAGTTCATAGGTATATACCAGTCTAATGACTGCAGGGGTCTTTTTAAGCCTAGCCATGCAGCACAAATGTATCAGACAAGTTTAGGAAACTTATGATTATTCTAAGTGGTATATGTAGGCTAGGGCTTGGGTAGCCAAGTATTTACAGGCTGCCTCTGTCCAGTAGGGACATAGGTGCTAAAGCAGTGATGAAATTGGAGCTAAATTCATCAAGCAGGAGATTTCCTGGTACTGTATAGGTGGCTTTACTTACAAGTAGTTCAGCACATTGTTATCTATTGCATTTGAGGTTGTGGACATAACTGAAGAATGCCCTGTAACTGTTATTGGCCTGGGAAGCTATTATTACCTTAAATTTGGCTTTGGTCGGCTTGAATAACCCCTATTGTTCATAGGTTCATAGGTAGGTACTAGGCTATTGGCCCAAGGGCCTAAGTAAGTCTAGCCAACAAAGTTCCCTGGCTTACGCCACCCAAGAAAGTTATTTCCTGTGCCCCTGTCAAGCAGTATCGAATTCATCTGATTTTCTGGATACAATGTTGTTCACATGTAATGTTGTCTCCTGTTATCTAGAGAAGATGAAACTCTTTACATCAGGTCTGATTTCAGGTACAAGTGAAAACACATCTATAATAAAATTCTCACATGGAAAAGGGGTGTCAAAATTCAGCTCAGGGAGATTTAATGCTCTATTACTTTGCTTGCTTTTAAGCATCATTTCTGAAAGCACTGTGGATATCCAATATTACAGTTTAGAAATGACTTAACTTGGATGAAGTTAACACAGTATCAGTCTCCACTTTTTCTAATTTTTGCCAGATTTTCTTCCTTTTGTTATATAACGTATTGATGTTGGGATTTTGGCAGGATGGCTTGTTTTTTTTTTTTTTTGTTTTCCCTGTGCTTATTCCATATAGGTACAGCTGTCTCTATGCTGCCGTTAACATGATTGTACAGGGTTTCCATGATGAGCAATTCTGCATAAGCAGTAGTGTTCTCAGGGCTTGGGGTGCTTGAAATTTTGACAAAGTGTCAACTCATAGTAGGAAGTTTGACTTAAAATAACCTCTTAAAGTTTTCAAAGGAGACAGCTTTATGATCTGATCTCACAAGCAAGCAGATTACACTGGGAAGGGAGGGGGTGCAACATTCTCTCGTGTTTGAGAGGACAAGGTTAAGGATATTAGTTCTCCTAGAGGATGTACATAGTAGATGGTCTAAGGTGTTTGTATTTGCAAAGTCCAGGAATCTCTGGACCTGTATGTTTCGAGTTATGTAGGATTCCCAGTTTATAGTTGGGTAGTTAAAGCCGCTAGTGAACATGGTGTTGCACTGAATGGGAAGTGTATCACTTGTGTCTAAGTATGTGTTATGGGTTTTCTGGGTCATAGAGGAGGATCTGTAGCTTCAAAGGATATGGTATGGGTCTCTGCCTATTGTAATCTGGATATGGAGAACCTCAAGCTTCCTCATACTGTCTGACCACCTTTGAGGTGTGTTTGTTTTAGATGTAAATTGAGACATCAGACATCTCCCCATTTTGTCCCTTCTTATACAATAGCTGGTCTGACCGTGTGGAAGGGATTATAGCCCTGTACTGCTGGAATGCTGTCCATGACATTAAACCATGTCTCAGTAACTGCACAGAGGTTTACATTCTCCAGGGTGAGGACAGCTTGCAGGGAGACAAGTTTCTTGTTTAGACTCCTGGCATTGAGCTGTAACATCTTTAGATTTTTCTTGGGCTGGTTTTGCTTTGTTGGAAGGTTTATCACTTTAGCAATCCCTAAAAAGGCTTAAGGGGGTAGACAAGGTTTCAGCCAATATGTGAAAGCCTAGAGGTGCAGACCATCCTTCGCAAAGCAGAGTGGTCTGTCAAACATCTTCCCCCAGGCTGACAAATATTGTTCCAGCTTTGAATGATACCAGATTATAAGCCAGTTATTAAAGTCAATTATCTTCTGTTCATACTGTGGCATCATCCTTGGAGAAGGTAGGATGCTGCTCAATACTAGACTCATACCAGCCTGTGACACATAGTCTGACAGTTTCATCATGTCTCTATACATATTGTCCAGGGGAGGTACATCTGACATCATTTGCACTGACATTTGCGACACATAGTCTGACAGTTCCATCATGTCTCTATACATATTGTCCAAGGGAGGTACATCTGAGATCATTTGCACTGACATGAACTATGACTGAGTCATATAGGCACTTCTGGTTATTAACCGAGGTGCTAGTTAAAAAGGCATATTTGCAAAACCAAGCATATAGGTACAGTGAGAATACATCATTAACAATAAAAGAACTCATCAACATAATTGGATGCTACTTCCCACCTGGCCAAGACATCCCTCCACTAGAAAACCTCCTCAGTTGGTCTACCCACCATCTCCCCCAAGAAACTGTCATTTTAGGTGATTTCAATATTGACTGGCAATCCTGTTCTGGCAACAATCCAACCCATCATGTACACCTTCATGGCTTCACCCAACTAGTCCAGTTGCCAACCAGGATAAATAAAAACTCCAGCAAGCACACTACCCTGGATTGGATACTAGTCAGTAAGAGCCCCCAGTCATATATAACAGGCTGCTTATCAGATAGCCTCAGTGATCACTCCCCAACATTCCTACTCAAAAAATACCTATACCAAGCTAAACCTGTCATCTACCGTCAAATATGTAAAAAAATAAACTTTAACCCACTCACATTCATCTCATCCCTCAAAGAATGTAACTGGCATCCTCTAAAGTACCTCAGTCTAGATGACGCAGTTCAATTTTTTTAATACTACCTTCCTGAACATCCTTAATTACCATGCCCGCATAAGATTTTCCAGAAGCAAAGCACGACCCTCCTCATGGCTACAGAAAACCACTAAGTCAGAAATTAAAAACAGGGCTAAAGTCTTGGAGCACTGGCGCAAAACCAAAACCCCCTCAACTAGACAGAAATTCCTAGAACTACGCAATAGAGTCAAAAAGCTAATAAAACAGGACAAATTTCAATACTACCCGTCTGCCCTAGACTCCTCACAACACAGCCCCAAACAATTCTGGTCCACCATAAACTCCATCCTCCACCCAGGTAAAGTCAGTACCCCTCCTCCTAACATCCCTCACTCCTCAGAACATATTGCTACCTCATTCAACACACACTTCACCCAAACCATACTATCATTAGCTAAACAACACAACCCCCCTCCCCTCCAACCCACACCTTCAACTAGTAATCTCCCCACTGCCTTCTCTTTTTCTCCTGTACCTAGCTCCAACATAAAAAAAGTCTTAACTAAACTTAAACCCACCAAATTAGCAGCAGACAACCTCCCAAGTGAATACCTACAAATCGCAGCTGATGCTCTGGCCTACCCAGTATCCATCTTCATTAACCGATCTCTGTCAGATAGTTACGTTCCCACACTGTGGAAAGTATCACATATAATTTCCCTCCACAAAGGCTGACCCTCCGCAGAACTAACCAATTACTGCCCCATAGCTATTCTCTCTCCACTCTCTAAAATACTAGAAAGATGCATGCACTCTCAGGTCTCAGACTACCTCCTTACTAAAAACCTCCTTTCCAGTACTCAGCATGGTTTCCGACCAAACCATAGCACCACCACTGCCTTACTCTCCTTTACTAACATTATCCTTCAGCATAAAAACAATGGCTATCTCTCCTCTGCTACTTTCCTAGACCTATCTAAAGCATTTGACATAGTCCCACACAAACAACTTATCTCTGTCCTCAATAACTTATCCTTCTCACAATCAGTCATCAACTGGTTTCAGAGTTACCTGTCTGACCGCCAACAATCCGTTGTATGGCATAATGACATATCTCCCCAACTACCTGTCTCCATAGGGGTTCCCCAAGGATCCATCCTTGGACCCCTACTCTTCTCTGTTTACACCAGTAATCTAGCCTCTGCCACCAAACATGGCACACTCATACAATACGCAGATGATTCAACCATCATCTGCTCAGCCCAGTCCCTACCAAAACTGCAAAAAGTCACACAGGAAGCCTTTTCCTCTGTTGAAACATGGTTATCCGATGCCCAATTAATACTCAACCCAAACAAAACTAAACTACTCATCTTCCAACCCACCAAACATACTCAAAACAACTCTCACTTTAACATCACAGCAAAAGACAACACCACTATATACCCAACTGAACACACCAAATTGCTAGGAGTGGAAATAGACAATAAACTAAAATTTGACATTCACATATCCATGACCATAAAAAAAGTCCACAAAAAACTCAGAGCATTATACATAAATAAGCAATTTCTCACCAAAGCAGCAAAGATTTCAATAGCAAATTCCCACCTTATCTCCACCCTACTTTATGCCTCTCCAATATATACCAACCTAAGGCAATGTGATCTAAACAAGCTAGAGACCTGCTACAACAAAATCGCCAAATTCGCCACAGGGGCATCCTACCATAGTCACCACTGTCTCTTACTTGCTGAACTGGGCTGGCTTGAACTCCCTCACCTCCTTCAGTTGTATCAACTCTCACTTGCACACAAACTAGTAAACCATCCACTAAATGTCCCATCCCTCCAGAATCTACTCCAACCCTACCACCACCAGACCACTAAGATCCAGCAACAAAAATCACTTGCAGATCACTAAAGCCAATAACTCTGCTGGTGAAGCACTATTCTCTTGCGCCATAGCCAAATTATGGAACTCACTCCCACCCACAATTACCTCCATACCATCATGCACCCACTTCAAAACTTTACTAAAAGCGCACCTAAAAACATGCTGGCTATGCCCTTGCAACTCCCACTCTAATATCATCCACCCCATCCAACCACTACCTTTCTTTCCACTCCACTAACTACCTTGATTATGGCAAGCTCAGATGCTCATAAGCCTAGTACTTATACAGCAGGAACTTCTCATTGTAACATTTGTTAATGTCTGTTATGTACTTCACAGATAAAGATTCTAGTTGCCTACTGATGTACTATGTTCTTCATCTGTAAATATGTTGTAAGTAATTGCTATGTTAAATTGTTAATCACTATGTAATCCAATGTAACTTCTGTCTGTTTATTTTAACTGTGGAGCTTTTCTCCCCGGGCCTCCGCTGAAAATGGACCTACGTCCAGTCGGACACTCCCGGTCAACAAATTTAAAAAAAAAAGAACTGTTTCATTTTTAGCTAGAAGTAAAGAAACATTTGATGTATTTTTGAAGGATTTACTTGTGGGGAAAGCCAATAACAATAAAGCTATGATAATTAATCAATAAGGAAGCATCCTTTGAGCAAGGCATTTTACCCTTCAGAATTAACGCTTACACTATGCCTTTGATCACACATGCTGTTAGCTCTCTTTCTCTCCCCTTGTTCCAACCATATTGTTGGATTCTATCACCAATGCAGTGAACATTCAGATTTAGTAAATTATTGTTTTGTAATATTTTCATTTAAGATTTGAACATTTACGAGGCAGTATGATAGTAAAGATCAAATAGGATATGCTGGATGGACAAGTATGTGTCTCAAGATTAATATGAGGAATGAAAGGAAGCCATACTATTTACTGAAACACTTTTCTTCAGGATTCTAGAAAGCTATCTCATTGAACAGTATCATAATAGAGTATTTTGCTAGTTGTTAATACCCCTAGCCTCAAAAAACTAATTTCACCATATAAAAACCTATCCACACTACGCTCTGCTAATAAACTCCTTGTTGCCTTAAATAAATCTTATAATAAAGCTGGGGATGCATTATTCTCTAACTCTGTAGGGAAATTCTGGAATCAACTCCCTTATGAAATAACTAACCTTGACTCTACATCCCACTTCAAAAGACGCATCAAAGAATATCTAAAAT
This sequence comes from Protopterus annectens, assembly GCF_019279795.1. NCBI lineage: Eukaryota > Metazoa > Chordata > Ceratodontiformes > Protopteridae > Protopterus > Protopterus annectens. The sequence goes on along the minus strand of NC_056726.1, from coordinate 1,597,178,497 downwards.
CCCGGTGGTTATGCCCTTGTGCTTACCCTGACTGAAATGATTTCATTATTTCCCAAGTTCCCCCCTCTCCCCTTACTGGTCCTTGAATAATAGCTTTAATTATTGACTGTTTTATCCTTGATACTGACTCTACCTTAGCATTCTAGTTTATTGTCACATATGTTTTTCCGACCTGTGTACTGCTTATCTATCTTTTATTTAATCTATCTTCAGAATATTCTATACCACGATTTTACTTTTTCTGACTTTTTCTCTATTGACATACTTTTGTCAGTGTTAGTTTTTCAGAATTGCTATATAAGTCTACACTGGTACTTTTGTATTATGTTTATTTTGGTCTTTTGTAATAATTGTATTCTTCGTGTAATTGGAGCTTTTCTCCCCGGGCCTCTACTGAAAACGGATATATGTCCAGTAAGACTAGCCCGGTCAACAAATGTAAAATAAAATAAATAAAAAATATTAACTGTTGTATAGTATCTGAATTGACACCATGATGACAGGGGTCTGCAGGGAATGGCTGTGGACCTGGCCAAAGCATTTGATACAATACCTCATTCAGGCATTGTAGACAAACTGACAAAATTAGGAATAAACACCTATGTCACCCACTGGATAACCAGCGGGCTCATAGATATGACCCATGATGTTAGGATAGGGGAGTCTATCTCCATAAAAATGTCAGTCAGTTGCGGACTCCCTCAAGGCTCAGTGCTGGGGCTGCTCCTTTTTTGGTACTTACTTCTTTGAAGTCAAGGCCAGTGTCAAGGTTGTTCGAGTTTGCAGATGATTGCGAACTAAGCACAGTCATAGATTCTCCCAGTGACACTAATATCCCCCAAGAAGGCCTGACACAGACTAATAACTGGTGCCAGAGCCACAGTCTATAAGTCATTGCTAAGAAATTCATAGCAGTGTCCTTTGGGAAGATTGCAACCTATGGAAGCTACCATGTTGATAATACACCCCCATGAGTAGACTCAGTGGTCAGGGATTTGGGAACAAATGGCGACAGTAACTGGGCCTTTGACCACCATGTGTCTACCATAGTAAGGAAATCATTCTACATTGCACAGCTTATAAACAAGGGTATGGCATTTAGGTTCAAGGATGTCATTGTTCCACTGCATACCTCTCAATCTCTTAGTAGACGAAATCTGGACAAAGACTAAACTAATGAACCTATGTACAGTCAAGTAATGCAATATTGGTTTAGCTGGGGGGGGGGTCATTTCCCTGCCTAGGGCCTTATCTGACCATGATCTGGCTCTGTTTTTCACCATTTAATCACACAACATCAGAGTGGATAATGTATTAATCCCCAAGTCCGTATAACTGTGAAGCAAAAATATACATGGGTATCCTGGCAGCTTATCTGCCTATGTAAATATGGATTTAGGCTTTGTAGTAGTGACTCAGTCAGTATGATTACAACAGCTTTACATGAAACTCTTTCTGATCTTCCAGTTTTTAACAGAGTTTCTTACTGAATATTGTGCTTTAGGTGTTTTCAGTTTCATCCTTTTGGTAATTTATATTGTGTCGTTTGGTGAGGTGTGCTTCAGTTTTGTGTAGTGAATTCATTATTTATTCTTCTTGAACTGATGCACTAATGCTTTTTTTTCTGATTTTTCATTTCTCCGTTGTTTTGGCCTCCTTATTGTTGGACTGATGTCTGTCAATAATTTATATCTATTATCAAACATGTGAAACGTGGTATCGTTGCCTGATTCCCAAATAACGTGCACATTATTGTCTTATACTGTTCATTTAATGCGGTTATCTGTTGCACACAACACACTTCACATATATTTCACTGATTTCTTTCATGTATTGGTTTAGCATATAAACAGAAATTGTTGTACTATCCACCATAAAACAGAATGCTTATTCCTTTTTTTGTAGAAACGTTAGTTAGAAAATGCACTACTGCATTTTCACTTTATTTCAGTATGTTTCAGACTAGATTTTATTTTTTCATTCCCTTTCTAAACACATGTATGTATGTATATGGATCTAGGACTATTGAAGGAAAGTTCAATAGAACACACTTTAACGAAAGCGCTTTCACCGAAAACGAGCTTTTGTTAAAGTGTGTTTTAAAAAAAAAACATTACTTTTACGTTTTTGCAGGGGGGCAAGCCCCCCTGCATGCCCCACACCCTCCTACTTAAATATTCTCACTCCGAGGTTGCACTACAATGGGGAAAGGGGAATTTTCCCTTATCCCCACTGTAGTGCAATCTCCGCAACAGGCATACTTACGCGAAAGTGCCTTTCGGTGAAAAGCACTTTCACACAAGTATGCCCGGCCAAATCAATCTGTTTAGATTATGTTGCTGTTCGGTGAAAGCACTTTCGTTAAAGTGTGTTCAGTGATTGTGGATTCGGACTATTGAACTTTTGTTCAATAGTCCTAGATCTGTATATATATATATATATATATATATATATATATATATATATATATATATATATATATACATGCATACATACATGCACACTTAGCATGCAATTGTTAGCTTTGAAGCATTGACAAAGGGTTCTACTCAAAAGCTTTGCTATTCTATTTATTGCCTTTACTGCTACTTTTGAATAAATTCATCAGATGTTGAGTTCCTGGTTTCATCTGTGTATCTTGCGTCTCATACTTTGGAACCATTTGGCATCCAGGAGCGGTATTCATTTTTCTTCCTCTTTTTGTAGAAATGTTAGTTATAAAATGCATTATCGCATTTCCGTTTTATTTCAGTATATTTCAAACTACTTTTTATTTTCCCATTCCCTTTCTAAACACCCTCATTATCATATATTGCTTCTGGGCTTGACAGCACAGTAGATCTCATTTAAACTAATACAAAACATAATTAATATTCAGTCTGTCATGCCTTAAAATGAGGCTATATGTTTGACATTTGTTTTGGAAACCAGGACAGCTGTAACTATCCTTCTGCAAGTCTGTTTTGTTTAAATATATACATTTTGTCAAAACTTCCAGCTGTTTTTAAATGAAACATCTCAGGTTCTGTCTTGTTATATGCAGAAGTATAAAAGAATATATAAATATAAAAACTCATGAATTCTGTCAGTAGTATTATCCCACACAGTCAGTCCATGTGTTTATTAGAAACACAAGATCATAAGTTGATACTCGTCAAACAGTCACTAAGACCAGAAAGGGTTTATCTAAATAAGTCCCTTGAATTATTATGTAGTTCAATAGTGTTTGCCTCACCCCGATCTTTGTTTAGCAGGACCACACAAGTTAATCCAGGGAGAAATTATAACTGTCCATACAATTATCAAGATTAACTTTGAATAAAGCCAAAGTACTGCTTTGATGGACATTTAGTGAAAGCTTGTTCCATAAATGTGGAATGAATTGGGTTAGGTAACTATCCTGCAAATGAGTCATATTAATTTGTTGATATAGGTGAGATCCTTTGTACAGATGTTTGAAGAACCTCTGGTTTTGTAGAGGTGCAGGAGGTCAAATAGGGAAGTGTCTTTCATGGCTTCAAAAGCAAGGTAAAGGTAATTGCAAATGAGTCAATAGGGGACTTATTACTATGAGAAGGCTACCAGTCTATCTTGGTAATGCAGAGACTTCAGACTGGTTATCTTTTTTATCTAAGAATCTCTGATACTCTCATATTGAGCAATATACTTTTAATTTACATGCTGAAGGGAACACTGCGCTGAATCATGGGCCTTATGAGGGATGAGTACAGGAGAACTAAGACTTTAGCTCTTGAGGATATGCTTCTAGAAATTAGATGGGTAGAATACAAGGATTTCTAAATTATGGTGGAGATATGATGGTAAAATGATTGTTGGTTGTCAAGCTAGGTGCCCAGGTCCCTGATGATGTTGTCAGTTTGAAAGTGTTTGTTTTTCACATGGTAGGAGGTAGGAAAATTTGTTTACCAAACATGATACTGCATTTCTTAGCAGCTAGCTATTTCTAAACAGTAACATATACAAATATATCTTCACAAAGACATTGAAATGGATAAGTGCATTTTTACATAAAGAGAATAAAGAAATACAGACATCAAAGTCTGCATTCAATTAAGTTTTAACAGTAGAATGTTCTTAGGCCTAATTAATAGTTATTTTGTTTTATTTTATACTGTTTTATTTTTACTTGTTAACTACGGTATAACACGGATCCCAGTGAACTTTGTCCATGTGCAGCCCCAATTAACAACCATCAAAGTAATGACAATAAATAATGAAATTAGTTAATACAAATCAAGTAATAAAAGACAAATGAATGTCATATCAAACTAATAAACAAGATAGTGAAAAAAGTAAGAAAACAATGGAGTAAAAAAGAAGCAATTTAATAAAGTATTGGTGTCATAACTGCACACTTGTTTGTATGACACAATAAAAAATGAAAAGGTCATCCATTTAAGTATATTTGCTGTTGCACATAAGGTTGTGACCCATCCAGTATTTTTATGGACTATATGGAAATCAGAATGATTGTTTAGTAGTCTGGAATGCACTATACAGACTCTGGTATAGATAGAATGCTGGAGGTTTATAAAAATGCATACTTGAAGTAATATTTTTAAGGAAAACATTGCCAATGTAATCTGGTGAACACAGGCATAGCTGCCCTGTGCCAATCCACTGAACTACCACCCCACCCCCTCAGCTGTTTAAGTAAAGAAGAGCAACAAAATGTCTATGATCAGGGATCTGTGCTAGTCAAATGCAAGAGCCAATCAGGTTCCATCTCTGCACCCTATTCCTGACCTTCCTGCCTCAAATGTTAATATTAAAAAAAAATTGTATGTTCCTTCTTCTATTGGCACACCAATGAGGTGATGAAATTCACAACCCCCTCCCACCTGCCTCAAGTTTTCAATAAAAGAGCAAAAAACAAAAAGTAAAAAAGACAGTGATCAGGTACCTGGGGCTACTGAAATGCAGGAGCTACTCAGGACCCTTGTATACCCTATCCCTTCCCTCTATCCTTAGTTAAAAAAAGAAAGGAATCTTTTTTTTTTCCTTTTAAAATGTAGCAGACTGCTTGCTACATTTTGTAGCAAGCAGTTTGCTAGAGTTCATATCCCTCACTGAGTGCTACAGCACTCAGGTTTTACTTAAAAACCATGTTATTTTTTTCACTTTTAAACTGTAGTGGACAGTTAGACTGCACACCAAACACTATAGAGCTCTGAATTTATCTTTACTTGTAAACTATAGCAAACTGCTTGCTAGAATGTGGCAAGCAGTTACTACAGTTTAAGCCACACACAGAGCGCTATAGTGCTCAGTTTTGGCCACAAGTGCATTACTAGCTTTTAAAAGCTAGCATGGATTAAAGAGGGATTGGGATTGTCTGATTGCACTCCCCAAAACACTTTGCACTTAGGGCAGTTGCCTCTCTGGTGTTAAAGTCAGTAACAAGCTAAAAAAAAAAACAAAAGAAAGTGTTAGACCTTTTGCTGATGTACGTATTTATTGCATAAAATGGGTGTTAAAGTGGGCAGAGCAGGCTGGGAAATGGGCAAGAAGGGCAGGGCTACGGAGAATACAAGGGATGTGGATTCAGTCTGATTTCCACCACAGGGATAAGTGGCTCCCTTAATCACATGTAACTGAATTGACTTGTACTAAAGCAAGAACATTGTGTTCCCCTTGTAGGCATTTCATGAATTTCTTTTTAATTTTTTTGAAGTGTGAGAGTTTTCTTATCTGTTGAGGTATTGCATTTCATGAGGCAGAGGTTACCTTTGAAAAAGCGTTACCCTACTGGTGGATGAAGACCGAACGCTTAAGGTTCAACTGCTCAAGTGTCCAACTCACCAATGATCTGAGCTCCTCAATAGGCAATCAGTGTAAATGAGTTGTGCTGGAAATGATTCCTGTTTGGGGAATTTCCTCCTTCTTCAGGTTGGTGAAACCATGGAGTTGGTAAATATAAGTTTGGTGGGTGTGGTGGGCTTAGCCCCCTGCAAAAACAGTTGTGTTTTTTGGAATTTTTTTATGGAAATACAGTTTGGGGATTCCAATCCTCTGTCCATTCACTTTTGTTTACTCATAGTGGAAGCTTGAGACAGCTTTGAAACCTAGAGTCTTCACAAAAGGAGATCTCTATAATACAATTGTATCATCTGCACTCTGTGTTTCTGTGTTTTAAATTCTGAGCCACAGCAGGGCAGTATCTGCAGTGTACTTTAAAAGTCAGGGAGTTCAGGTGAAGGGCTGCTCTTACTGCTACAGGAAGGAATTTAGCTCTTTGTATGTCACTGCAGGAGTCTTCTGTTGAACTTTTAAGTGAGTTAAATCTGCAGACTTGTTTACTACAACTTGTACAACTGAGATCAGACTTACTATTGGTAGATAGCAATTAATTTTGAGTAAGAACATTGAATGATAATTGTTTATCTGATTTCAATGGGTAATAGGTTAGAATACTTGTATATCATGTATAAGTTTAGTCAGTACATTTTGTGCAGTACAGTCTACATGTAGTAAAAATGTTAGCGGTTGTTCAAAATTTTCCTTATTTAAGCTGTTTTGTAAAGCTGTTTTGTGTTAGAAGTATTGTTTAATGTTATTAATTGCATTTTTATTCAAGTGAACTGCATACTACTAGACCATTTGCAGCTTACTTCATTTTTTTAATAATCACATCAGCAATTTATATATAGATGTATGAACAATGAAATAACATGACACAGAAATTAAAACAAAACCAAAAGTCATATAGTTGCTAGTCATTCCGTATGACTTCCACTAAACACTACTGTATAGTAAGGAAGGAACATGTCGTTGTCTTCTGCTGCCATGTCTCTCCCTTAGAAATATCTCGAGTTACATATAAAATATATCCACTTTGCAGTGACACAAATTCTGCTTATGCATAATTTTTTTTTCAGTAATGCATAAAGTAAATACATACTGCACTGCTGATACACTAAAAAGCAGACTACTGCAAAACTTGCAGTACTAATGGACAGCGTATACACAAACAAAATCTACAAGATTAAAGTCCATGGTAGCATTATCTGGGCTTGTAAGAAGTCACAGTTAAGGCATTCATCTTCATTTACTAAACAGTGAAGACTTTAGCTTTGCTGGGTATTTGTTGGAGTTTTTACTTACTGGTGCACCTGTGTAAATTTTTTACCCTTTGGTTTGGATGTTATTTGGGATATTTTGTAGGCATCTTAATGTTTATGGACATCATCAGGCTTGGTCTTAAGCTCTGTGTTTCCAAGTGTAGTCAAACAACCCATTTTTCTTTACTGATGAGCTCAGAAAAGGGTGAAACATGGCATGCTTTCAGCTAGTGGGGTTTGGCTTTATTGGCCTAAATGCACCTGTAAAGACTTAAAAGTTGAAAGTCATTTACATAAAGAAGTAATGTAGCTGAAACACTGTTATGTCTTTAAAGGGTTATTTGCTTATATACCATGGGTCTCCCTTACAGGAGGTTTAAGATATTGTACAGTGAAGATGCTACCTTAGCTGGATCATTTTTGGAGTTTTTACTGAATGGTTTGTCTTTGTGACCTTTTTATCCCCTGGTTTGGGAGTTTAATTTAATCCATCCATATATCCACAACCTCTTTTTCTCATTCTTGCACTTGGAGTCAGGGTGTCACCTCAACAGTGCCAATCATCTAGAGCCAAGGTTCACACTACCAGGTGGCTAGCCCTGCCACTGTTGTTGTTCCACACCACACACTTGCATGCACATTCACACCTATGGCCACTTTAGAGTGTCTAATCCGCCTACTGCATGTCTTTGGTATGTTTGAGGAAACCCACGCAAGCACAGAGTGGACATGCAAACTCTACATAGAAGGCACCTTAGTCAAGAATCAAACCAGAGAACTTCTTTTTGTGAGGGAACAATGTTATCCTCTGCACCACTGTGCCACCCTGGGAATTCATTTAATAAATAATTCTAAATAAAAAGGTGAGGCATAGACGATTATACAAATAAAAAATGTTATCAGGGATTCTGTCTTCAAAACTCCTAAAGACCATGCCATGAAAAGTCCACTCAACACAGAACTAATTGTGATAAAAGGTTTTAAAAAAGTGTTATAAGGCTATAGGCAAAAAATAAATCCCTCAGAGCCACACGCTCCAGGGATCTAAACCTTGTCATCACAATGAACAAAACATGGAGGGATAGGTTCCTGACCCAGAAACTCCCCATACTCTGGAAGAGACTGCCCATACATGTCAAGCAGAGAGCCTCCTTGGCCCTCTTCAAAAGGAACCTTAATAATTGGATGGGAGATAAGAAATTCACCCTGGGGATCACGTCAGTTGGCCTGCTTGACAGGGGTCCAGGGAAGTAAATATCGTGGGATGAAATATCCACGGAATTGTTACGGCTAGGCTTGTAAAGGCCCTAGGGCTGATAGCCTAGTACCAACCTATGACCCTATTAACATATGGTGGAATTGTTAGTTTACTTCTAGTGAAATGGTCGATTTTCATCTCAATAATGGGGGAAAAAAGAAGTTACTGGATGGTTTGACACAGATTGGTTTCAAGCAGAAGCTCAAACCTTAATAGAAAAAGGGAACACACTAGACCTAATCTTTATTAGGGCAGAAGATTCTGGTTGGGCAGCGCTTATCAATCAAAACATTTAAACACTATTTTTTCTCTCCTCTGGGATCTTGTGTTGACTGAGTAATTCCAAAAGATTCATCATCATATTTCAGTGTTTCGGGATTGAGAAACCCATTAGGAGAAACTTCCATTCTTGATAACAACACTTTTGGGACTGTAGATCAAAGCAAAGAGCTAAAAAATCCACAATGCCCAAATATCCAGTGAATGTCATTCATTAAACTCAAAATGAGGGAAACATTGTGTTATAAAAAAAGTTGTTGTATACAGGGGAAGAGCTCTTCACATTCTCAGGCATGTGGACGTACCTCCTCCACCCACTATTTATTATAACTAACTCTGAGGTCTGCGCATGTATGGGGAAAAAGGCAAAGTCCCAACATACAGTCAATGATTACAAACAACTGTGCAACCGTACAACTGACTTTTTGACAAGAGTTAGCACATCAACCGGAACAATGTTCTACTCTCTAAAATTCTGTCTGTTGTCTCTTAAAACTGTAATCACCATAGGTAAAACAAGTTAACTTATTTGTTTTCCTTTAATCTTGTCACTGATCAGAATACTTTCAGGAACTAGCAGAGGTAGACAGATTGCAGTAAAGGAATGTGTGACCCTGTTTGTATTCCCCTATACTACAAAGTCATAATATATTTGTTATTCTTGGAGTTATCTGGTTATAGATTCCAAAGAATTAATATTCCAGTATGCTATCATGACCTGTCAAGATTCCTCTTCCTATGTCTTGTAGTTTTTACAATGAGAGCAGGACAGAAGGTAAAGCCTCCTCCTCCACAAACAACTTGTAGTATCTTTCCTGTACAGTTAAGAGAAACTTTAGACTTTCAAATATAGATTGAAATTTAATTTAAAAATGTGCTATCTAATGTTTTATGAATATTATGCACTGAAGGCTTTTGCTTTGCTTAGATTGTTAAAGTCTAGTTTTTATTGTGCATACTGTTAGGCATGCAGATGACATCTCATTTCTAGACTTTATTTCATAATGGACTATGGAAATTATTATTTTTCTTCCTATGTTATACTTATTTATAATTGCTTTATGTATTGCTTAGTAACACATCTGCTTGTATACATTCTGTAATTGTATACATTTTAAACTTACACCATGGCTGAGGCAATGTTTTTTGGAGCATTCCTTTTACCAGACAAGCAAAGAATTAAGCAGCCAAATAATTAATGCATCCATGCCACTATGTGATTCCTGGTTCCTGAAAAACAGGAAGACAGAGTTTAACTATTTCACTGAGGTTACTGTAAGGATTAAAACAGAAATATGACAGTATCTGAATTAATTGAAAATCATCAGACGTTCAACAAATAATGTGTGTAAAGGTCAGGCAGAGACATTTTGTATTACAGAAATGAAAACACTTTGAGAGAATAAGCAACCAGTTTGCTTCCTGACTGTGGCTAGAAGGGCTATTAGAGAGAAAAGATAGATATTGCTGTTGTGAATTTGCCCTAACAAAGATTGCAAAGTAAAACAATCAATATTCAGGTACCAGACCTGCAGATCAGTGTGAATCTTTTACCTATAGTACCCCCTACTGAACTGGTACAACTAACTGGGGCACACATTTGCATCTGTATGTGCATTAACTAACATATATATTATATTCCTGTCCTTTTACATTCACCCTGGGGAAAAAAGAACAACAGGAACATGATCTGTATGCCATTATTTAATAGTATATGTTTTAGTACATATCATTTAGATGTGTTAGTAGTGTTATTTATTTATTAATGAATAGATGGGCTGGTCTAAAGACCCTTTTCAGTCATGTACAGAGCCTTTAGGCACTCTGACACAAATTTTGGAAATATATTTCAAATAGGAATTGAACAAATCTAGAAACTCTTTGTCTATGAAGCAATGTTCTTAGATCCAGGGCCTGTTCATATTAAGAGAATAAATATTGTTTTGGTTTCTCCATATATTATCATGCAGTAACATGTCATTTGAAGCCCTTGTTTGCTGTTAGTGACATTGTTACATACTGATTTGAATAGCATTTGTGATCTTTTTTTTATATTTGACAAGCAGTTGCTCCACAAAAATTTGACTTCCGTTGGAAGGCTCATTGGGCATTCTGGATAGCATTTCTGTGCCTCACTTTTTTTCAAACAGTGACTTGGATATGCCCTATGATGATGCATTCTATTAGTGACATATTGTGGCCATCCATATTGCATGACTTCTGCTATCAGATTTCGAACATGTGACTGAATTCTGTTTTAGTGAAAGAAATCAGTAAGATGAAATTATCAATCTGAAATTCCACTTAATTGACAAATTAAAATAAAATATGAAAAAGCATCAGTCATCCCTTCTCAGCTCACCTAAAAAAAATATGGACAGACGTCAACTGCCTAACAGGCTGCACTAATCCAGCCAACATCCACTCGTCCTCATCTCATCTCACAGCAGCTGATTTCAGTCTCCACCTTAGTGCACTTCCCATCCCTGGTTCCATTAATAACCTCTCCTGTCCCTCTAACCTCTCTCCTCCCCCTATATTCCCACCTTCCATTCCAAAGCAATCAAAGCTAAACAGGTAGTACCACTACTTGAAGACCTAAAATCAGACTCTCCTGCTGGTCCTGAAAATCTTCTCTCATTGTTCTTATTCCTAAGCAAGGACTTCATAGTCCCACCCCTTCTTCATATTTATAATTTCTGTCTAACTCAGAAGAATCATGCCTAATATCTGGAAAACAGACATGGTTAAACTCCTCCCCCAAAACTAACCCATCTCACACAGCTGACTTCCGTTCCATCTTTGTTGTTCTCATACTTTATAAAATCATTGAAAACTTAGTTTACAATATGTCTCCCAGTATAATCTATTATCCTCAAACTAGCATGGCTTTTGGGCTGGTAGGATAAGACCACGTCTACAACACTTTAGACACTTCCTGAGAACATTCATCTGGCTATGAACAAAGGCCTCCTCACTGGAACCATCTTTGTTGACCTCACCGGAGCTTTTTATCTGGTTGACCATAACTTTCTCTTAGATCACCTAATTGAAACTGGAATTAGCCCAGATACATCTGCACATCTCCCTAGTTTAAAAATCACCTATTCAGTCAATACTTCTGTATTGAGTTTAAATAAACTTTCTCTCTCTCTCTGCTTCTATCCCTTTCCTTAAAGGAGTCCCTCAGGGATCCATTCTGGCTTCCCTTTTTTTTCCATTTTCATTAATAAACCACCACTTGACCTCCCTCAACTCTCTCTCTCTCTCTCTCTCTCTCTCTCTCTTCTCTATTTCTGTCTTTCTATCTCTCTTTCCTTGGCCATATAACAACTACAACCAGAATTATTTTCCCATATCAAATGGTTTAATAACAAAAAGCTAATGCTTAATGCTTCCAAAACTGAAGTCATGCTGTTTGGTAGCTCTCCTAAATGGCAGAAAATCTTCTTTCCCAATCATTTCTTATCAATGGCCATTTTGACAATCCCATTGATCAAGTCATCTCCTTCAAATACCCTGGTATGTGGATTAATCACACACTGAACTTTTACTTTCACCTAGAACAAATACAGAAGAAAGTAAATTCCTTCCCATTTAGCTGGTATAAAATTTCCCACTTTCTCTTGAAAGCAACCAGGAATGCCATGGATAAAGGCATTGTATTAGCACAGTCTGAATGTGGATTGAAAGAATAGCATTATTCTGTTTTGTTCACTGTCTTCAAACTATTGCTAGCACGATTATTAGCTTGAATAAAAGCTGCAAGAATAATATGAAATATAAAGGGTTAATTTAGAAATAGTGTAAAATGCTGAAAAATAAGAAGTAGTAAGTGTGCTGGCATAGCATAGTTAAGATTTTGGCATCCATGTGAAGGAGTATGTTATTGAAAAACAAAGTCTGTAAAAATAACGACGTAGATGGCAGCTGCAAGGACATCCATGAAATAAAGTTGAAACATCAGCAAAGTAAAGGAATGTAACATCAAGTTTCAGATAGTGCTGGAACACCATGTTTCGATAATGAAAGACTGAGTTTCCATGGATCATCAAACTACAAAGAACCAAGAACAAGGAAACAAAGAAAAAACTGTTATACAAAGAAAGAACTATACTACATCAGACTTTGGGTAAAATACCAGATCTTCTGGTATAAATGTAACTATGCATAAACAGACTTTGGGAATTTGCTATAGAGAGCTGACAGCACATGTTTTGCGTGTTTGTAGAACCAAAAGTCAAATGTAACAGAAATGTCGTACTAACTAAAGCAGTTTACTGAAGCAGTTTGCCTCCTTGTATTTATTGTACTTAGTACAATCCAGTATCAAAAGTAGCTGTTCATAACAAGAGTTAATATACTGTGATGTGTATGCATGTAAATGCAACTAACAGCAAGATAAACAGAAAGGCATGCATAAAATTCACAGAATTCTTCATGGATGTCTACTGGTTACAGCAGCATCCAAGAAAAACTCCTCCACCATCCAAACTACAACCAAATCTATCTGCCATTTCATTATCCCCTGCCCTAGAAATGAATGTCATTGTATCATGCTTAATAAAGCCAGTGGTTTACCTGTCCTACAATATGCCTGCTTGCTTCTTGGATCCCATCTCAACAAGCTCATTTGCCTCCAACCTCTTCAGACAACCCCCAGTTAAAATCTAAGAAGCTTTAACCTCTATAGTCCACTTAATCAAAGTCCCAGAGCCAGCCTTCATTGTGCTAAATATGCCTTCTTCATTCTAGGTCCCAAACTCAAGGAATCCATCCCTACTAATCTTGAAAAACTCACATCTTACCCACTATGTTGGGCTCTGCTTAAAGATCATGTCTAAGTTTATTGGCAAATGTTTTCCCTTTTGACATAACACCTAATACCCACTCTCTCTCTGCTTCACCATTCAGGCACATTTGTCTTTCTTTGATGCCCCTGCACTAGCCCAATAATCAAGGAGCCTCAATCCTCACCACTAACACCAGTGAGGGCCATGCACATTGCGAGGATGACAAGTACACGCACAGTAAAGTACAGTTCCCCTTAAGAGCAAATAGAGATCACAGTCAATCCGGGGTTGGTTTCTCTCTCCTTATCCAGATCCCCAATAAGGATCTCAACTGGCACAGCTATAGCGTTAAGATCTCAGCTCAGTGGTCAAGCCAAAACCTCCAGCACCCTCACTGTCCAACCAGTGCTTCATGTCCCTGCCCAAGTAGCTGACACACACACACACACACACACACACACACACACACACACACACACACACACACACACACACACACACACACACACTTTGAGATTTGATTTATTGTATATACAGACACTCCTGGGCAAGGCTGGCACAGGTTCACTAGCTATGCCCCCTTCTGCCCAGACTAAAAGGTAGTTAGCATTGCCACCAACCAGTTCTTACTTATAAGCTACTATAAGGCCCTTACCAAAGGGGGACCAATTCTACTGTGTAATGTACTATTATCCAAATGGTAAGTGTGTCCAAGACTAAGGCTATTTAAGAGTTGCCTATACAGTGTCACCAAATACATATGCAAGTACTTTAAGAGCTTAAATATCTCTAAGCAAAACCAGACACAATTAAAATGTTTAATATATTTAATAATAAATAAAAAAAGCACAAGACAATACTCTGTAACTCAACACAGTGATAGCAGAGTTCAGAATCACAGGAAATACTTTAAAACAACATTGCAGGACAGTCTCACATAAATACAGAAAACATCCAGACTAATCTTGCTATATTCTATCTATCTCTAAGAGAATACTGTGATCTAAGTCTTTCTTACAGAGCAAGGCAAGTGCTGGTGAGATGTTCACAGTTGCAGAGACAAATACAAAATGCACAGTCTTTCGTTGAGAGAGCATTCTTAAATTACTATCAAACACTTCTGCTGAGTTATCTCAGATTACAACATTCTTGTCACCTCTGCATTAGTTCCCAGGCTAACAGGAACTTAAAATTTAACATGTGTCTGTGAAAAATACTGCTAGGAAGCCACAGAGCAATACAAAAACACTTTACATGTGAAACCTAATAATTATCTCTGTCTCAAGACAATAGAAAGAAACCTCTAGCACTCTCTTAGCATAGATAAACTAACGTTATACCGTTGCAAAACTCTTTACTTATTTGCAAGTTAACTCTGTATATTCCAGCCTTTACCCTCAACATATACATTTGCATAGGTATGTAGTTTATACACATTTCTGCTCTTTTCCAGCAGGATGTACTGTGGTTACAGTTTTGAATATCAGCATATAACATACAGGTTACTTACATTTGTAGACAAGCCTATGGATCATATGAATATTTACAATGACATAGAATTATTTACAAAATTCTAGCTAGCTGGGCTGGCAGCTTTCACGTTTTCTCACATTATTTCCCTTCACTAATACATGCCATCCTTTCACATTGTATTTATATTGTATATAGTCAATGTCTGTGTCCCCTTACTTTTGTCATCTTTTAGAATTTGGTCTCCATCCCGTAACTATTTAAATCACTTCTTCTTCGTCCCTATTTACTCTACCTATCCCTTCATATTGTCCTCTGTATTATATTATTATTATTATTATAATTATAATTATAATTATTATTATTATTATTAATGCCTTGCTATCTGCACTCAACATTTTTGGTTGTATTCATAGTGCTTCTTGTTAACTCGCTTGTCTGCCTTCTTTTATATGTTTAGGCTGAGACCGAAATAGGTCCATTTGGATCAGTGCTCTACCCCAGTTATCAAACTGAATAAATAAATTAAAATAAATAAAATCCTCATTATTGAAACAGCTTGACTCATTTCCTTTTACTACAAGTTCTAGCCAGCACTCCTGACCTGTGCTAAAACATCTAAGCTGATTCACATGTGTGTTTCCATATGCCTGGTCTTGTATGGAGCATATATTTATTGTCAGGAAATAACATAGCTGCAGTGGGATCTGCAGTTGTGTATATGGTATTATAATAACCAAATAAAAAAATATCTTTCTGATATTGCATGAAGTTACCAGACATGTTCATCTCTTTCCAGTTTCTTTAAATATTTTCATAAATGTTTCATTCAGTCCATGTTCAGACGAATGGTTAGAAATAGATGGCAAGTGTCTGATGACATTTTATTTCACAAATGTGTTAAATTTCTGAGACTTGAACCTTAGGGAAGTTACCATACTGACAGTTTATTTCTTGAAAACATTATTCTTAGCATTGGTATTATGTCTTTTGTCATCAGTGAATCGAAATAGATAATTAGTATCCACTCTGAATATGCAACCATTGTGACCAACAACAAGTTCGAGAAATTACCCATAAAATAAAAACTTAAATGCAATACCAAGGTGGAGATTCCCACTTTCAAGGAGGTAGAAATGAAGGCAATGGCATATTTTGGATTATTTGAGATCTCCTGATTTACCTTTCTTCATTAATGATAGTATGAGTGTAAACCATTCATGTCTCTTTATTTAAGATAACCGGGCATTTTTCATCTGTGTAGTTTACTAAACAGAATACCAGCAAATGTTCATATAGCAAAAACTTAAAACAATAAATGCTGCAGAACAGGACTGCAGCAGGATACAACTTTTATTAAAAAGGTTTTACATGCTTTCGTTCTCACATACAGAACTTCATTAGTAGTTCTGATGAAGTTCTAAAACCTTTTTAATATATATTAAAAGTTGTATCCTGCTATCATGTTCTGCAGCGTTTATTGTTTTTTATATTTTGTGTAGTTCACATTCTGTTTTAGGTATGCCCTGACTTAATTGAATCTTGGCCTAGCATTTTGTTCTGCTTCTGATTTTGCCTGTATGTGTTTAGTGAATATTTGTTTAGAATCTGTCAATAAATGTGACATCTTTCATTTTGACATGAAATTATTAGTATTCTTAGAATGCAATGTTCTACTTTTACTAATAACGATAATTTTATCACATGCAGAAATTTTTATCAGCACTTTGGTTTCATGCAGTGACGTGTGAAAATGTTTTTTCATGGAAATCAACAATAAAATAAATCCTGTATCCAATTAATTTTTAAGTTTCAGCCCTCCTATATTTGAACTAAGCCAAAAAGGCAGCTGGATTCATGAATGGCCACCACCTCTGTACATGGCAGTGGAATTCTGAACATTATTCGTCACATACAACTGACAGGTATTTGAGTCAATGAGTGATGTGCATGACTTACACAGATAATTTATGCATATGATAAAATTACCGTTGTTAGTAAAATAGAACATTGCATTCTAAGAATACTAATAATTTCATGTCAGATAGAAACATGTCACATTTATTGACATATTCTAAACAAGTATTCACTAAACACATACAGGCAAACTACAGTGCTTCCTGAAAGGCCAAGTGGTGCAGTGGTTAAAGTGTATGCCTTTTAATCACAATGTGCAAGGTTTGATTCTCACCACTGGAAAGAGCTTTACAGATTGAAGATAATGTGATGTAAAAGAATAAAAGTGGTGTGTGAATGTGATGTAAAGGAATAAGAGTGGTGTGTGAAACTGTGGTCATTAGTCCACCTTTTTCCTACAGCATACTACCCATCTTCTAGAACTGCTTTGTCAAGAGTTGGCTGTATGACAAGAAAAGGTGTACATTAAACAGCCTCTATCTGTGCGCTGCAAGTAGACATCACTGTACAGCCATGTCTAATGATGAAACATATGTCGAGAGTGTACAAGCTGTGTGTAGATGATACAACAGGAGCTTTTGATGATGGAGACAGCAGCTATCATTCGAACTGTTACAGTTAAGGTAAGTTTAACTTACACAACTGTACTTTCCTAATTTTTTGTATGTTTATATGCTGTAACATACTGTATAACTGTTGTGACATCTGCACTATTTCTTTTATCTCCACGTATTAGAACTTGCTGTTTCTAATTTTGCTTTTTGGCCCAGGCCATACCTGAAAAGGATCTTTAGAATGGTGAACCTGCACCAGTGACAAATGTATAAATCAATCAATTAATCAACCAAATTATCTCAGCCATTTTAAAACTATGTCATCACTCATCCATGTTGCTGTCTAAAGTTTCATTTTTAACACATCAACAATCACGATTTAAGCACTTGTTCATACATCAGCATGAACTTAGTTGTAGCTCCTGCACCAGTTCTCACCCTTAAGAAGTCTTTTCTTAATGTGAGATAATTATCACGCCTTTCTGTTTCTTAAAGCAGCCACAAATGAGTTGACATAACAACACACAGATGTGTTTTCACTTAATACATAGTCAGTTCACTTATCAGTTTTCATTTATTTATGTGAGACCTCCAACTTTGATTATCAGCATATTAGACTTAGGAGGCAATTCAGCAATGTACGCAGTATTCCTTTTGCAATACAACACTATCTATCCCACCAAGTACATCTATGAAACTATGTCTACTACATTATTTGGACTCTGCAGTGAGGATAAAAGCAAAAATGCAAACAGGCTGCCCTTGCACAAAAATATGAATTTAAGAGTCATATTTTTATAATATTATTCTTAATCGTGCTACCCTTAATTCATTTACATTGATGTGTAATGCCTGCTTTGCATGCTATGTGGTATCCAGAATTCATTATGGTACATTTTCTGCTTGAAACAAATTTTGCACAGTTTAAAAGTGATTTCCCATCTCTTTATCTGAGGGAAATGTTTGCAATCAGTGCATCAGTCACAGCAGCACAACTGGCTTGATTTCATGGGACCATCTAACAAATATAACATTCATTGTGGAATTATATGCCTCCTTCTTCCCATGCATATATAACATGGATCCCTTCTTGTAAATAGGTTATAGGTTCATAGGTAGATACTAGGCTATCTGCCCTAGGGCATTTATAAGCCTAGCCAGAGTGTATTTGGCTTCCGCCTCCCTATTACATTAGCCTACTGTGCCTCTGTAAAGTAGGTCACAGAAGGTACCCTTTTAAGATTAGTTTACTGTGCTTCTGAAATAAACTGCCTCTGCAAGGCTCAAATTCAGGACCCTGTACACTATAGTCACAGTAGTTAACCACTAAGCCATCATAGCAATGGGTTTAAAACATGTTAAGTTTCAGAAAACCTTACCTTTTAGAAGAAAATTACATACAGGGCTGTAAGAAGGACACTGGGCTGTTACTGGGGCTGAACAAATAATATTGGGCTGTTACTGGGGCTGAACAAATGGTAGCTCCACAGGGTTTCAACAGACTGTACATACAGCATGAATACTTTTTTCATTAGGCTAGTTGATCTAGAATATATACAGGTGTATACATCTGTACATCTGTACCTTTTGGAAGAATTACTTGGTTACGTATTCAGTATAGCATTCTGAGTCCTGACATTTCATAGGGAACTGTCCAGTCACCCTTTTTGCCATCATGGACATTAATATGTTGCAATTATGGTTTAGTATCAAGATGAGCCTATATGAGCCTGGGTCAAACAGGTCCTAGCCCTCCTTTATTATGATTATTAGTACATCTCTATGCCATGAAGAGGGAATCTCAGACCCCTGAAGGATATCATTGAACAGTTTCTTCAAAATGTGTTAAGTGTTATTTCATTCTCTTCCATATCACTACAGGGATACCATGTGATTCTGGTATCTGACCCATTTTCTGTTCATTGTATTGCTTCCTACATTTTCTCTTCTGTTATGTTTGTCATTAACATCTGTCCGATTCACTTATTTTTGGAGGATGCACCTTAGATAATCTCTTTCCTCTACTCTATGATCTTTTGTCTCTCTTTCCTAAAGTATTCCATCATAATTTCTCTTAGCCCCTCCAGCTCCATAACTATTCTGTCTGTGTCTATGTTTCCTAATCTCCTTACAATAAATTCCACCTTTTGCAATTTAAGTCTCTGTGCCAAACGTCTGAATACCTTGTGTGTCTAGGTAAATAGGTTTGTTTTATCACCCTTGCTCTAAATTCTCTTAGGTTCTCCAAGTAGTCCATCACTGCTTTTTTTTGCATCACTTACTTTTATCTCCCTTTCATCATCATCATCATCATCATCATCATCATCATCATAATCACCATCATCATCATCATCATAATCACCATCATCATAATCACCATCATCATCATCACCATCATAATCACCATCATCATCATCATCATCATCATTATCATCATTATCATCATCATCATCATTATCATCATCATCATTATCATCATTATCATCATCATCATCATCATCATTCTCCCTTTGGTAACTCTGCAACTTCTTAAAGGTGGCCAGCAGCCATTAGTGCCCATAGTTACCTACAGAGGCAGACAGATATGATAGGTACCTATGGGCACCTTGGCCAGCAGTCATAGATGCTCATCGTTACCTATTGAGAGATAATTATGATAGATATATTGGCCAGTACTCATAGGGACCCATCATAATGGCCTCACCGTATTTCTTCTGGTTTTATCCTAATCAGATCTTTCAGTGTCACTTTACTGCTGTCCCAGATCATGTCCAAATTTCTGTTGCCAATTTTTATTTCTCCCCAAAACATCCATCAATTTACTGTCAAGCTAACTCTCAAATATTTCACTCTTTGGCATGCAAAAGGGAAACTGTGGGGTGTGGTCTGACAAAATGATTGGGTAGGTTATTTTTTGCTAATTAAATGTAGGGATTCCCACATCACATAACACCTGTCTAACCTTGCCCAGATTTTATATATTCTAGAAAAAATATATATTGAGCATCTTTGAGTATCTTCTTGTCCTTCTTTCATTATGTCAAATAATCCAAAGATCTTCATATATTCCTTGGGTCTACTTCTATTTGTCGAAAACACACTTTCTCGACAAGCAGAAGATCAAACCCACTTTTCTAGACCCATATTTCTCTGGGTACGTTTCTTCTCCTGTGATCACTGCCCCTCTAGGTCCTCCCAATATATATGCAAGTCAGGTTTCAGTCCCTAGTTATTAGTGCAACTCTCTGCTGAAAAGCTGCTATATTTTCCAACACTAGTTTCACTTGTCGAATATTTGACCTAGGGGACATATAAATCACGACGGATGTGATCATCCTACATCTACAAATGCCCCTTTCCATTACCTATCTATCTTCTTTGTCAGCTATTTCCTCATCTATGTGTATTTCACATTTCCATCTTACCAACAGTAATACCCCAGTCTTCCATCCCCCTCTATTCCTGCATAATACCCAGTCATGCCACTCTTTTTTATCAGATTCTCATGCTCACACTTATGTAAATGCATGTCCTGTAGTGAACACCAATCTATGTACTTTAACAGTCTTCAAGGTTTACTTTTATAGGTTCATAGGTTCATAGGTTGGTACAAGGCTATCAGCCCTAGGGCCTATACAAGCCTAGCCATAATAATTCCCTGGCTATTTCTTCCCACACTATTTACTTCCCTGGACCCCTGTCTATCAGGGCGACCGACGTGATCCCCTGGGTGAATTTCCTTTCTCCCATCCAAACATCAAGGTTCATTTTGAAGAGGGCCAAAGAGGTGCTCTGCTTGACATGTATGAGCAGTCTATTTCAGAGTCTGGTGAGTCTCTGAGTCAGGAACATATCCCTAGCATAGCATGTTTTGTTTATTGTGATGACAAGGTTTAGATCCCTGGAGTGTGTGGTTCTGAGGGATTGGGATTTCTTTAAGTGTAGCATGTCTAATAGCGCTGGGTTTGACATGGCCTTGTATGTTAAGCAGAGATTGCCTCTGAGTAGACAATATGTGACAAAGTATATCTGGAGTTTTTTAAGGCGGTCAGCATAGGGCATCTGCTTTAGGCTTGTGATTCTTTTAGTGAGGTATTTATGTGGCCTTTCCAATTGTTGCAGATGTCTTGAGAGGTACACACCAAATGGGGAGTTGTATTCTATAATGGGTCTAATAAGGGATGAGTACAGTGGGACAATGACCTTCTTTTTTCTGGATGAAAACCCTTAGTGATGAGGTGTGCCACATAGAAGGATATCCTGACTGTTGTGGCGATGTGGTTATCGAAGGTGAGACCATTGTCCACCTGTGTCCCTAAGTCTCTTATCACACTTTCAGTGTTTAGTGTACTGCCACCTATGTGGTAATTCACGGGTACATGTTTTTTTTTCCAAAGGGGATAACTATACATTTCTTGGCATTGAGCTTGAGCCCATGCCTCTGGCACCAACCATCTGTGTCTGTAAGGCCCTTTTGTAGAATATCCACATAATTTGGGGATTCAATAATGGCTCCCAGTTTGCAGTCATCTGTGAACTTTGTTAGCCAGAGTCCCTTAGTGTTGGCCTGTACTTCAGAGAAATAGATGCCAAACAAGAGCGGTCCCAGGAATGAACCCTGTGATACTCCACTTGTCACTTGTCTAGAGCTGGAATTAGAGTCGGCTACTTTTACAGTGTGGGTTCTGTCAGTAAGCCAGTTAGCAACCCATCGAGTGACGTAGGGATTAATGCCCAGCTTAGTAAGTCTATCTATGATTCCAGAGTGGGGGATGTTGTCAAAGGCCTTGTCAAGGTCCAGATAGGCTGTGTGGACTGCCTTACCCTCATCCACGGCTCTGGAGACTGATTCGAAGAAGTCAGTCAGTTGCAGTAGACAAGATCAGCCCTTTACGAACCCAAACTGGGTGAGGTCCAGTGTTTTAAGGTTGCCAGTGTCTTTGTTTATAAGTTCCATGATAATACGTTCCATGGCCTTGCAGATCAGGCTCGTCAGATTGATGGGGCGGGAGTTTCTGGGATCCAAAGTGGATCCCCCCTTGTGAAGTGGGATAACTCTAGCTGTGCGCCACTCAGTGGGCACAAAGCCTGAGGTGAGGCTATGATTAAACATGACACTTAGGTGAGGTGCCAGTTCATTTTGTAGTTCATGTAGTACACAGCCTGGGATGTCATCTGGTTCCATGGAGCTGTATTCTTAGCTTTGGAGAGTATTTATTTTACCTGTGTGGCCGTTATTAAAGGAATTTGGGAATCTTCCAGTATTGAGATGGGCCGTTTAGGGAGTGAGGGGGGGTGAAGTTGGCACTGAAATGATCTGCCAGGATACTGGCAATATCCTTGGGATAAGTATATTTAATGCCATTCTGTTGTAGCTCAGAGTGGATCTGAGCATTGCCATTTAGATTCTTGACTTAGTTATAGAATGCCTTGTGGTTGTCTTTGGAATCTTTGGCAATTTTATTTTCGTAACTAGCTTTGGAGGATTTTATGAGGGATCTCAGCTTCTTACTGAGGCTAGTAAGGGAGTTTTTTGCATCCTGGGATTTTCCTCTTTTCTGCAACAGTTTCTTCTTTTTGTTGTAAAGTTTGTTTATGGCTGGGGATCACCAGATTGGCTTCCTTTTTTTGGAGGAGAGCATCTTGGTTCTATTTGGGATGGCATGATTCATGCATGAGTGGATGTGCTCATACTGTGCCTTAGTGTAGGATTCAGCAGTCAAACTTTCAGTTCCCGTATGCATGGGTGTCATGAAGTTTGTCACTTATGACTTGACTAGCATGAAGTTGGCTTTGGAGAAGTTTTATATGGAGGTTTCCTTACTGGGGGGTGGGGGTGGGATGTGGATGTTAAGGATGATTAGCTTATGGTCAGACCTGACCAATGAGGGGGTGACCATAGATTTGGAGCATCGATTTCCCATGTTGGTAATGACCAGGTCTAGGATATTGGAGCCCCTGGTGGGGCTATGGATTAGTTGATCCAGGGCATTGGAATTTATGAATTCCAAGAACCGTTGGGCAAATGTGTTGGTACAGGAGTAGTTTTCTCAGTTAATGGCAGGGTAGTTGAAATCACCCAGTATTAGGGTGTTTGGTTGTATCTTAATATTTTCCAGTATGTTTAGAAAAGTGTAGTGAGAATCTTGGGGCATGGTGTGGGATCTGTAGCAAGCTACAATTTGGATTGCAGTCTTACCTTGTGTTACCTGCACCTGGAGAATTTCAGACGCATTGTGTTGGGCAACTAGCCTGGTGATGTGAATATCCTTGGTGAATATGGACACTCCTCCACCTTTAGTGTTTCGGTCCTGGTTTGGTAGCCTAAAAGTGTGGTAAGAGTTGTAGCCTGATATTGCAGGGGTGCTCTCTGGAGCCTTGAACCAGGTGCCTCGAGAGAGTGCATTTTGAGGTTTAGACTTTCTAGCACTGAGTAGCATTACCTTCAGAATTTGCATGCTTGTACCTGTTATGGTGGTGGTTTTGTCCTTTGAACTTTGCCTAAAAAAGGCACTATAGGGGTGGCAAGAGCCTTAGCCAGTAACCTGAATCCCAGGGGCGACAGGTGCAGACTATCTCTGGCAAAGCATCATGGTCTGTTAATCATGTCATCCCAGGCAGACAGATACTGGATCTCCTTTGAATGACACCAGAAGCTTAGCCAATTGTTGAAGTCAATCATTTTGTCCTTATATTGTGGTATCATTCTGGGTGAAGGCAGGATACTATTCAGAGCTAGGGTCATACCTGCCTTGGCCACATGATCTGGGAGCTCTTCCATGTCTCTTTTCATGTAGTCCAGGGAGGTACGTCTCAAGTCATTCACTCCAACATGGACAATGACAGAGTCATATTTGTACTTGTTGTGGAGTGACTTGAGTGCATGCATTATGTGGCAGATCCTGGCACCCGACAGGCAGCTGACTGTAATTTTCTCCTTGTTCAGCCTGGTGAGTGGGACATCAGTGTGCCTGACTATAGAGTTACCTGTGACTAAAGTGTTAGGTATGTTGTCTTGCCTTAGGGGCGGTTACTGGGTGGCACACTGGTGTTGTGAGCTATGTGACACTTTGGTTGTGACTGGTGTTTGCGTTTCAGCTTCGGAGGTCCTTGTTGCTTGGGCAGGTTACAGTTAAGGGCATCTGCATATGTGGATTTAATGTTGTTATGTGTGAGTGTTGGTGGTGTGGGTTTAGAAGGGCTATGTGTTTCTTGAGGTATAGTGCAGGTTTTAACTTTCTCCTCTTGACTGTCTAGCACAGTCTTGGGTGGAGAGAGCTTTGCTTCCAGTTTGGCTATGTAAGTGCATCTCTCACAGGTTGTAGTACTGGGTGGTAGGAGGAGAGGGTTGTCTGTGTACATGAGACAATTGCTGCATTGCCCCATTAAACTATTAGCATTCCAGGACAATATATTTAAATCAATACCTAATATTTAAAATGTATACACTTAGTTGTCAGTATATTTAAATTAATACATGATATTTACAATGTACACACTTAGCTGTCACTATTCACCTGTCCCCCTAAAGGCTTATGTGCTTTTTTTTCTAGTAATCTATTTAGAGTCACTTTCCATCCAAAATATTCCTAATATCACCTGCTGGATGTTTTCTTTTGTGTACAAATTCAAACACAAAACAAAACCTACATCAACCCCGCCCCATTGTCTGGACACCCCTATTTACATTTTTAGACTCACTCTCCTATGTATAGAGCTTACATCCTCAATGGTTAACTTCATAATGGAATAATGATTTCTCCTACCCTTCAACAATGTGTCCAGACCCACCTTCTATGTGATTCAATTCCCTGATCTGTCTGTAAAATCATGCAGCCTAACAGTCATTCACCACTTAACTTTCTACTTTCCCAAATTGGTTTTTCCTCTCTTCATACAAGGCTCCTACTTTCTATTTATGTACCTCTCAATGCCCACCTTGTGGTGTGTTCAGCAGTAGTTTTGGAGACAGGCTTTTGCATGAGTCAATGCTGCTTGAAAACTCTGTGAATCCAGCATAACTAACACAGCCCTCTCAATATTACCCTATTTATAATAAGCATGGATAGACTCCAGCATCCAATTCCATTTCTTTCTGTTGTAAACATCATTCCCCTCTATGGTGTTTCACTACCCCAATGGAAGTCTCCACCTTTCAAGATGGATAATCTTACTTTAAACCTTCAAGAGTATATTCAAGTGGTCTACATTCCTCAGTATCATAGGTATGCTCTGAAACCTTGTTACTCTCTTAACTTAATGCTGTAGAGAGCTTTTTTCCCCCAATTATTTGGAGCCCTAATGTTTTGTACCTAATGGGCAGATAAAGCATGTTGTTGTTGTCTTTCGGCTTTTCCCGGTTAGGGGTCGCCACAGCAGAACTCCGATCCGCTAATGATTGGCAGTAGATTTTCACGAACGCAGAGGTGCCAGCTCGACATTCAACCTTCAATGAAGGCTCACCCATTTACACATGTCTTTCGAACACCCACCCAACCATGGGGAGGACATGCAGACTCCACACAGAAGGCACTCCCTGCACTCCAGCTGAGAATCGAACGGGAGAACCTCTTGCTGTGAGGCAACAATGCTACCGCTGCACCATCGCAGATAAACAATGGACAGATAAAGCATGCTAAGTCAAAAAAGAAAGAAAAAAATGAGGAAGCCCCCCTGTGTGTTTTCCATTACATTTCTGACATTAAGTACTTATTTTGTAGTACTTACAACTGTGACCTTATACTTTTGAATTAGTTTTAAATATGCACTTCTGGTACTATAGTATAGCCGAAACACACAATAATGTAACTGAGCTGTTTAATGGTGATGTTTAGTATACAGACAGCAGAAGAAAGTAATCATTAAATGACAAGGGTTGTCTCTTAACAGTTCATTTTAATTTATTGAAAATAAATTATTGCATTAGTATTTTGAGTAGGAACACAACGTAGAAATGCAAACCTTAACACATGTAATTGTGAATATTTATAGTACCCATAAACTAACATATTCCAAAAATAAATACCACAATGGTATGGTGTTTATTATTTATTTATTTATTTGTATTTGTTGATTGGGTAGGTGGGCTGGTCTATTTACCCTTAGTAGTACAGACATTCATCAGTTTGCAATTGTAAGAGTACTGTAAATACGGCAAATACAACATTAAAACATGGGATTAGTACAGAAATCATTATACAGCTATGCATGGTATTTACAGAATAAATAGATAACATTCAATTAAACAACACAGATTTTGCATAGTATTTACATTTAAGAAATAATCGGTGATGTAAGTACTTACTCAACAAAGCTTATGTACGGTATTGTTAAGTAAAAGTGACACTAATGGGTATTATAAATGGGATGATTACCGATTGTCTCTGTAATAGTTAAATGTAGATCCATTGATAAGGTACTTATGTAGGGCTTCTTTAAATTCCTCAGTTGTTGAAAGTACCTTATTTTTTAGATAGACGATTACTGGTTGCAGGATCCTTTTTGGAGAATGCCTTTTTACCTATTTTATTTTTAAAGAGGGCCTGATTAGTGTAATGTTGTCATCTTGGCTACATTGTAAATAGTATGTTTGTTCAATAAATGGCAGTTTTTATCTTACAGGAGGGCAATATCCTAGTTTTAGTATAATAAATAATAGAGAGGTGAACAGAAAAGATGCCCTATCAGTGCCTGGCAGCCAATGGAATTTTTAATGAGGTTACAATGGTGGGTGAAGGGGTCAGACAATAAAGCAAATCTGGAAATATTGTTCACCACAGTCTAGATCTTATTTATAATGTAGACGGAGTGTTGGGTATGTAAGGGTAGCATGTAGTCCAATTTTAGTACAATATTTTTGCACTTGTTCTTCTGGATGATAGAGAAAGTAGATGAGATATTTTGTAACAAAATTTGAGATGTGAAAGAGCACCTTGTCTGTGATATATTCAGCAGAGATTGACAGAGAGTGATCATGTATTAGGCCTAAATATTTGTGATCTATGACATTTGAGATAACATTGCCTTTAGGGTCCATAAGTATGATGCTAGGTAGTTTGGCTGTAAATGGGATTACATTTGCCTTTGTTGGATTTAGCTTACATTTGTTGTTAACTCATTCACTCCAAAGGAGCTCAGGAAGTTTGCACTGTAACTTCCAATGGGCGGACCCTAAGCTTTTTGATAGAATCAAATTATGTTCTCACGTTTCAAACAAATGTTCATATCTCTGGAACCATAGGTGTTATGAAAGAAGTATAAATGGAAAACTCTTCAGCATAAACTATTTTTACAGTGGCAATATTCTTTAGGTTCTAGGTCTTAAACCACATTTTATAGGTTAAAGTCAACACAGTAACTATGACAATTGTAATATTTTGTAAACAACTTAAAATATCTCAGTTACCATTCAAGTTACACACATACTGTCAGCAGCATTTTATTCAACTAGATGACAAATTTCATATGAGCCTAAGGAGTTTTGTCTGTGTTACTTGGTTGTTGAGATATTTAGAAAAATGTAAAAATTATATCTATATAAATTATCATAAACATAATAGTTAATATCTATTTACTCGCACTAGGCTGAGGTCAAATATTAATGTAGTTGAGTTTACCATTGTGTAAGCTTTAATATGAAATCTTTTAAAGCCTTGTATATAGCATGAGTTTGGGATTATTGATGCAAATATGAACAGGCAATATTTGACGCCTAGAGGAGTCAGTAGGAGTTAACTGCAGATGCACCTGGAGGCATTACTTGGATGTAATGAGCTAAATGACCATTGCTGCAGTTTTCTAAAACTTGTCTGCAGTTTTTCTTGAAGAATTGTGTGTAATTTACTGGTTTGGAAGAGTAAGGCATCATCTGCATATAGTGTGAGACTGAATCCAACAGGGTCTTCTGTTATATCATTAACAAATAGTGAGAAAAGCAGAGGGTCTTGCATAAATCCTTGCAGAGCCCTGTTTTAAGGATACCTTATACAGAGTACTCTTTATTTCCATAAATTGTGAAAGTGTGGTCAAAATTATAATTTGTAAACCCAATTATAGTATTGTTTCCAAAGGTATACCTGTTTTGCTTTTGCAGCAGTAGTTTGTGGTTCACTGTCTCAACAGCATGTGACATGTCAACAAAATACTCTGTTATCTGTCCAGTATTTATATTGCAGTAAATACTGCTGGTGCTGATATTAGTGCTGTTGAAGTGATAAAGCCATGCTGTCTATCTGATAGAAGGCCATAGCCATTAATATGTTTAAAGATTTTGGTGCGTAGTAGTTTCTCAAACATTTTAATAATGGGGCAGAGGTTGGAGAGTGAATGGTATCTTTGAAATCCATTGAAAAGAGGCTTTTGGAAGTGAAATGATAGCAGAAAGTTAGAACGAAGGAGGAAATATACCTGAGGTGACAGAGAGATTGAAAATACAGGTCAGTGGTTTCTCAATAGATTTGGTGGCTTTTATAAGTAAACCAGGATGGAGTATGCTGAATTTAGATAATTATGAGTTTAAGGTATGCAAAAGGTTTCTAGTTTCTCTTGTACATATTTCAGAGAAATAAAACATGGCAGAAGCTTCAGCTGGGGTTAGCATTTAATTGTGGAATCATCAAGCGATTCGGTGTAATATGAATTAGGGGAGACAAAATTATCAGTTATTATTTGCAATGAGGATAGTATTAAGAATTTGTACTCTTCAGCAAAGGAATTGTTTTTGGTATTGTATTGGGAGAGGGTATTGTGATGAGATAGGTAAGCTGTTTTATGTATTTCTAGAAATGCATAGGCTAACTCTTGGTTACAGCCTATTTTGGCTTACTTATAATGCTTTAGCTAAATTAGTAGATAATTTATTTTTTTCTTAGGATAAGGTAACTTTGGTAAAGTTGGTTGTCAGAAAGGGGTCTATATCATGATGTCGAATGATAAAAAGAGTGAACGCTCTTTTATCAAACACTAAAAGTCAAAAGTACTGAATGCCGAACACATGGAACAGCAATATTTTTTTCCCCAGGGAAAAAATCACTGGGCTGTTTTAGGGACTTTGCCATTTCCTCCAATGTGGTGCGGTCTTGGAGTTGGTATATTTAAGTACAGGGTGTGTGGGGGGGTGAAGCCCCCCACTTTATTTTGTGTTTGGATTTGCTTTTGTTTTTTTTTTTTTTGTTTTGTTTTTTTTTTGCAGAGCAGCGATTTTTTTTTCCCTAGGAAAAAAATCGCTGTTCTGTGTATTCGATATTTACTGCTTTCAGTTTTTAGTGTTCAATAAAAGAGCATTCGCTCTTTTTATCATTCAACGTCGTGATATAGGCCCGTCAAAAGGAGCTTGTCTTCAAAGTTTTTAGGCTTTGTCTCTTTTGTTTATCATATTTATTAGCTGTACGTTTAGCCAGTGAGTCTTCTTTAAATGGCTGGGAAGAGAGTATTAGAAATTTAGAGAGGGTGGCCAGAAAGCAATTTATGGTTGTAGCTGGGATTAGAAATGCTGTAAAGAGGATCCTAGTCCATAGTGGCTAACTCAGAATTATGAGTTTGGCATTTTTGCACTGGGAATGGTTTACCCACCACAATATGAGGAGGAATACTAGGAGTTCTAAACGACCAATAGGAGAGAACAGGACAGTGGTCACTAAGTTTGTTTAGAAGAATTTGAATTTTGGTGCATCTTTCTTTGGTATTGCTAATTATAAGGTCAAGAGTGCTGTCTTTAAAAGTTTGAGGATTTGGTCTAGTAGGGGCTTTAATCAGTTATTCAAGGCTCTACTGATATAACATTTTGAGAAATTTAGAGTTAGGACTGATGACATTATAACGGACATCACTAAGAATTATGGTGCTTCAATGGGAAACTATTTGGAAAATGTCTAGGATCATTCCTTTGGAAGAATATCAGAGTAGATGGTGGGTGGTACAACCTAAGGTTATGAAGAGGTTGGTGTTCTTTCTTTATATTAAATGACAGAATACACCGTTTGGTGAGCTGTCATTCACTGAATTAGTTCTTAAAAAAGAAACAATTTAAATGTAGTGTTTTTGTCTAACAAGAAGCATGACTGGCAACACATATATGTGGACCAGGCTTATTATATGTGAGTATGACATAACTATTTTGTATAAAATTTGAGGGGTAGTAAGTGTCTTTCAGCCAGGTTTCAGAAAATGTCACCATGTGGGGTTGGTCTTTGGCTAGCCATGCATCAGTGATTGTCCATTAGCTATTGATGCTACATAAATTGAGAAAGACAGTTATAAAGTTGTTTGTCCTATACTCAGGGGGTCTAGGGTTTGGGTTAAGTAAGTGAGTTTAGATAGAACTCCCCGCACCTACTGGGTGTTAGATAATTTCCACTCCTCATTACTAATTGTGCAATCAAGGAGGGAAATATTTCATTATTACTACATCAAGTATTCATATTAAAGAAAGAAGCAGAGGCCTGGAACCAGCGTGTAAAAATAATCCACAAATCAAATAGCGTAGAAGTAATTTATTACCGCTTTCGTCAAGGGACTTCTTCAGAATACTCAATCACAAAAAAAACAAAACCCTTAAATAATGCTGTTAATTAATCAATCAAGCAATTAATACAAAATCTAAAACCATTTAAAGCAAACCTGCACATTATAAAAACAAAGAACCTATGTTTTCCTTTTTAATGTCTAACTTACCATTTTTTAAAAAACATTTGATGTTAATCATGCCATTTAAACCTGGGCTCTTGTCAGATTTTAAACGAATCTGCCACATGGCTTCCCTCTGTTCAATGAAATTCCTAAAATCTCCTCCAATCTGAATGACATACTTCTAAGACAGAAAATAAAAATTTCTTAAAATTAATACAGACTAATGAATGCTTGAACAAGGCATTAGTGTCTTTGTGAGTATTGATGTCATATAAATGCTCACGTATACGTGTTTTTAAAGATCTAGTCGTCATTCCGACATAATATGCGGGACAGGTACTACAAAGCCCAATGTACACTACCCCACTGGTGTTGCAGTCGATATATTCTGGTACCTGAAAGGTTTGGTCAATACTGTCAAGGGCTATCAAAGGCCCCACAGAAAGAAACCTACAGACATTACAATTATGACAGGGGAAAACACCTTTTTTGTTGATTTTAATTAACTGCTTTTTGTTGGTTTCCAGGGCTTTTTTGACATTAAAGGTGTTCCTAAAAACAAAAGCTGGTTTTTCTCCCAATACTTTTAAAATATCCCTGTTGCCTCTTATAATTTTCCAATTCCGCTGTATTACTTTCTTAATGGCTGAGCCATCTGTACTCAAACCCAAAGAGCACACTGGACCAACTGCGTAACTGTTGGTACAAGTATTCAAACTTGTGGCTTTTGGTAACATGTTGACCTTATTGTTCAAAATGGGTGGATAGTGTGTTCCTCTTTTACTCAGAACCAAACTAATAAGGTCATCCAACAGCATGTTGGGATACCCCCTGTTCAAAAACAATTTTTTGATGAATAAAAATTCTTGATGTAAATCAGTTTCACTTGATGTCATTCGACATGCCCTGATGAGCTGCCCCTTAGGGATGTTTTTGACAGTGTGACTCTGGTGAGCACTATCAAAATGGAGACTATGGAACAACAGTATTAGACATTAAGAAATTCTCAAGGAAACTTAATTTATCTTATATCTTGAATGATATTCCAATAAGGGCTAACAAATGTTTTGTAAAACCTTCAGTTTATAAACCCCCCCCTAGCACACACTATAAAAATATTTGAAGAATCTTGCATTAATGACATTGAAAAAGTTTTTTCAAGTAAATCTAAACCCAAACATAATTTAAACATTAATGAAAGGAAGGCCTTTAACAAACTACGTGACTTAAATGGTACCTTACGTTTTATGAAAAGTGACAAGGGGGGTAATATAGTCATTATGACTCAAGAACATTATAAAAATAAAATGAAAGAGCTATTAAACAACAGTGAAGAGTACGAATTGGTAACATCCTTTTTCATTAAGAAAAAAGAAACTTTTATTCATTCTCTATTATATGATGCCCTGATGAATAAAGAGATTGATTTTGATGTTTATGAATTCTGTGTTATTGAGAATCCCAGAATAGGTGTGTTATTTGGAATACCCAAAACACACAAAAATCTTTTAGACCCCCCTTTCAGGCCCATAGTCTCTGCTCCCCAATCAGTCACCGAAGGGATTTCTCTGATCTTGGATGCCACTCTTGGACCTTTGGTTACCAAACAGAAATCTTTTATTAAGGATTCTTGGCACTTTTTAGATAGAATCAACAATTTTGCCAATATTGGTGATTTTGATTCCAACAAACATATTATGTTCACTTTAGATGTCGAATCCCTTTATACCTGTATTCCCCATGAAGAGGGAATAGATGCCATTCGGGTATTGTTAAGTAAAAACAATCAGTTTAGCACAGGTCAGATTTCTACCATTTGTAGATTCCTTGAGATCTTACTTTATCACAATTTCTTCCTTTTCGGTGACTGTTATTACAGACAAAAAAGGGGAGTGGCCATGGGGTCTATTGCAGCTCCTTCCTACGCCAATTTGGTTATGACGTGGTGGGAGGAGAACTTTTTAACACCATTGGGAAGTAGGTTTCACATTTTACTATACATTAGATTTGTTGATGATTTGTTTTTTATCATTGAGGGGAATAGTGACACAGTAAAAGAAATGGTACAGGAGATTAATAAACAGAACAGCTTTCTTAAGTTCATATTAGGAGATGTAGGTCTACAAATCAAATTTTTGGATGTTGCCCTGCGATGGGACCTTTTAGAAAAAAGGTTTAATAGTAAAATATTTCGCAAGGAGACTTTTACCAACAGTTATCTCCATTTTGATAGTGCTCACCAGAGTCACACTGTCAAAAACATCCCTAAGGGGCAGCTCATCAGGGCATGTCGAATGACATCAAGTGAAACTGATTTACATCAAGAATTTTTATTCATCAAAAAATTGTTTTTGAACAGGGGGTATCCCAACATGCTGTTGGATGACCTTATTAGTTTGGTTCTGAGTAAAAGAGGAACACACTATCCACCCATTTTGAACAATAAGGTCAACATGTTACCAAAAGCCACAAGTTTGAATACTTGTACCAACAGTTACGCAGTTGGTCCAGTGTGCTCTTTGGGTTTGAGTACAGATGGCTCAGCCATTAAGAAAGTAATACAGCGGAATTGGAAAATTATAAGAGGCAACAGGGATATTTTAAAAGTATTGGGAGAAAAACCAGCTTTTGTTTTTAGGAACACCTTTAATGTCAAAAAAGCCCTGGAAACCAACAAAAAGCAGTTAATTAAAATCAACAAAAAAGGTGTTTTCCCCTGTCATAATTGTAATGTCTGTAGGTTTCTTTCTGTGGGGCCTTTGATAGCCCTTGACAGTATTGACCAAACCTTTCAGGTACCAGAATATATCGACTGCAACACCAGTGGGGTAGTGTACATTGGGCTTTGTAGTACCTGTCCCGCATATTATGTCGGAATGACGACTAGATCTTTAAAAACACGTATACGTGAGCATTTATATGACATCAATACTCACAAAGACACTAATGCCTTGTTCAAGCATTCATTAGTCTGTATTAATTTTAAGAAATTTTTATTTTCTGTCTTAGAAGTATGTCATTCAGATTGGAGGGGGGGAGATTTTAGGAATTTCATTGAACAGAGGGAAGCCATGTGGCAGATTCGTTTAAAATCTGACAAGAGCCCAGGTTTAAATGGCATGATTAACATCAAATGTTTTTTAAAAAATGGTAAGTTAGACATTAAAAAGGAAAACATAGGTTCTTTGTTTTTATAATGTGCAGGTTTGCTTTAAATGGTTTTAGATTTTGTATTAATTGCTTGATTGATTAATTAACAGCATTATTTAAGGGTTTTGTTTTTTTTGTGATTGAGTATTCTGAAGAAGTCCCTTGACGAAAGCGGTAATAAATTACTTCTACGCTATTTGATTTGTGGATTATTTTTACACGCTGGTTCCAGGCCTCTGCTTCTTTGTTTTGCTTTCTTTGTGGCATTTCGTTTGGGTTTAAGTATTCATATTATCTCCAAGGTAACGAGTCTCAGAGATGGTACATATACCATGTGGGTACACCATTAACTGCAGCCCCTCCCCCACACTTCCACACATACTAGAAGGTGTAGCTCCAATGCATAAAATATTTATGAGACAATTGAATAAGTTATTTTTAGATATTGTATAATAATACTATATGATTTTATTTTAGTTTTTGATAATCTGTTTTCAGAAATATCAGAGTCTTATAACTTGTTTGCTAAGAACTCACAAATACCCATCCAAGATGCATGTTTATGTGTGTGACTTTGTGTAGTGGTATAATATCATGTGTAGTACATGACACAAACAACAGTGGGAATGTCTTTATCAAGATTAAAAGACTGATCATAAAGGTAACATTAATACTGCAGTATTAAGCCATTTCAGTCTGGATTCTTGACTGGTTACTGCCTGTGAGACTGACACAGTACACATGGGAAAAAAAACAGTCTACCAAATGTTTTGACCAGTTGAAGTGTATGCACACTTTAATGTTGTTATATATGTACATTAACTGGGTAGCAGCAGTACATCAGTTGTTGACCAGGAATGTACTGTGCATTATGATCATAGGATACATCATCTGGATGGTGAGTCAGACCTGCTGGAGGAACACTGTATGCAGGAGGCATGCAGACAGCTGTAAATCCTATAGCAGCACCATATTACCAGCTAGGGTGATGCCTGGGTGACACTGGCCTATGGCTACATAAGTCATGTAGAGGGATGGAAGTTTCTCTCATATTTTATTTCTCTAGAGGTGTATGTCATACAAGTTGTAGTCACTGATGTCGAGTGATCAGAATATTCAATGTGCCATTTGTTAGCGCTGCTGGATTTTCCGATGTGGGTATAAGATTACTCTGCAGCAGGAATTGGAAATTTGCCATTTCCCAATTGTTGTGTGATCTCAGAGTTTGTATATATAAGTTGCAAGGGGTGTAGGGATGCAGGGACTCTTTTGGGATGGATAGTTTTTGCTTCCACGTTTTATTTTTCTTTTTTTGCTGACACTTTCATCATATAGTACACTGTAAAAATCTGATTCAGTGAGTGAAGAGGTCATCAGTAATGTGTGAGCACTTTTATTAGTCAGTACATTTGGTAGGCAGTTAACTGCTAAGGATTTATTTTGGTTTATTTGATAAGCACACACTTGGGTAGATTGTTGCAGATATTAGGGGAGCAGACTCAGTCAGTCTCTGCTCCATTGTTTTTTAAATGGTGCAGCCACCATCACTAGGGAAGCCTAGTCTTGTTTCAGGATAAGCCAAACCAAGTCTGGAAATTTTCTGTACTTAACAACTTGGTAATGTTTTACGTGCCATCAGTCTAAATGTAGAAGGATGGTTACTCACTGTATATGTTTATGCAGCTGCAGGTTTTCAGTAAAAGAGCAATACAATAACACAAAATCTTGGTTATTTCAAGACTGTGTCTGTGTGTGCATCTGTGTGTGTGTGTGTGTGTGTGTGTGTGTGCGTGTGTGTGTGTGTGTGTGTGTGTGTGTGTGTGTGTGTGTGTGTGTGTGTGTGTGTGTGTTGTAAAGGTGGTTCCACTTCTGTATAATACATATATTTTTCTTGTCTGAGAAAAGCCAATGTATTTCTTTATGCTACAGGGGAGGATCAAAAATAATTCTGTGGTTTGAGTGAATGAAGGAAGTGAACTGTGATGTTCTGAGAACTTATATGCAAAAATGATATTAATATGTTTCAAAAGTGATGCTATGCATGCATTTATGTCTTCTTGCTCAGTAAGAAATGAAACGTGTCTATATTTTAGGGTGAAATGTTTCAAGTTCCTTTCAGCATTTTTTCTTTTGTACAACATATGGGCCACATCTGTTATACTTGTGCATACACTACGCTGCACCACACCACTGTAACTTACTCTTCAGCAAGCATATTTTTGTTTTCACAGACTGACTGCAGCTGTTCATACAAGTATCTGTTGTAGTTCTATACTTTGCTAGTTTCTTTCAGGATACAAAACCTTATATTCTAACTTTGGTCGTGTGCCTCATAAGTTCTGGTATACACTAATATTTTAAAAGCATTAGCAATATATTGATGCACTGCTCTGGCATCTTGGCTAAGCATATATCTCCTCAGCTTCACAGAGGTATATACTACTTCACATTTGTGTGCGTTTCCTCTCTCTCTCTCTCTCTCTCTCTCTTTTTTTCATTCTCTAGTTCTGATTCTATATGTAAAATTTGCATATGGATAACGGGTTATGTGCAAATATCACATGCATGACAGATTCCAAGCAATATGCAATAATATATCACCGATAAGCATTGCACTGAATGACAAGATGGTCACAGGTAAATGACTTATTTCGGTTACATTAGTGGTATATCTACTCATGCCGTATTTCACTGGGCACTTGAGTATTAAAAGGCAAGCATGGAGTGTAGGTTACAGTTGCTTGGAAATACATAAACACATACACTATATTTTATATATCAATGCAACTAAGATATCTTGCTACACAAAATAAAAAAATCCGAGATGGCGATACATTTGCTAAACATCAGAAGTCTAAAGAATAACATTTGCTGCTAAAAGCTCTCATATGTCATTACAGATACCTAGTCTAGATCCAAAATGCAGATCAGAAATCTCAGAATTTTGGTCCTATGCTGATCTGATGTGATAGCTGACAGTGGGTTGGAATTTGTAAACGAATACCTGCAGTCCAAGAATCCAAAAACCAAGAAAAGAACTCAGGGCTAGAAACTTTGCATACTTCAGGATAGAAAATTCAATTAAAATGTGATTCATGTGTAGAAAAACACTGTTGTTCTTCTTTCGGCTTTTCCCGGTTAGGGGTCGCCAGAGCGGAATTTCGGTCCGCTAATGATAAGTAGTAAAGTTTTTTTACAGGTGCCGAGGTGCCAGCTCGACACCCAACCTTCAACGAAGGCACGACCATTCTACACATGCCTTTCAAATGTGGGGAGGACATGCAGACTTTCACACAGAAGGCGCTCCAACCGAGAATCAAACGGGAGAACCTTTTGCCGTGAAGCAACAACACTACCGCTGCACCACCGCAGCTAGGTAAGTTATGAAACATTAAATAAATGTGACCAAACATTAACTGACTATGTTAATAAAAATAATTTGGAAAAAATAGTGCAAAATTCATCTAGGAGTAGCATTATCTTTGCTATTGTGACAAACCTAAGACCTTTCTGCTCTCACCCTCCCTCCCACATTGTTATACAGTCTGTAATGAACAGGTAATAGTATCACGATCTTTAACCTAATAAATAACATTAAACTCATTTATAAATAAATCATAAATGCTACACTTATGAAAACAGATTGCAATATTGTCCTTGATAACCTAAATAAATCTGCTCAGTTAACTATCAGTAGCTTATATGAAACTATTAACTTTGACATTCATTAGGACATACTGATAAGGCATAGACAGACAAAAAAAAGGAAAAAAAAAACATTAGTGCAATCTTAAAATTAATGTACTATGCAACAATAAAGAGGCACTAATTAATTTTTACAACTCGCACGACTCAAAAAAAAAAAAAAACAATCTGAATTAAATGAAGTGTAGAAACTACTTATATTTTCCAGATCTAACTATGAGCTCAGCCTGAGTTCAAGGAATGAAACATCAATACAATGTTCTTTATAAAATCAGAAAAAAATGAAATGGAAAATTGTGAATCTAACACACTATAAATAAACAATTAAGTGATAACCCAGTGATGGGACATATTTAATATACTTGCAGAAAAACACTGTGCAGAATTCACTATAAACAAATGCAAATGTCAGAGTGCCATAGAGATAAGAGCAGACAGTCTTTGTATAACTACTGCTATAACTGTTACCACAGACAAAATTAAAAAAAATAAAGTCCCACAAAGCTAGACAACATACCTGGTGACTTCCTACACAGACTCAATGAAAACCTAACTTAAGCTCTAATCAGTCATATTAAACTAAACGTAGACCAGCTGTAACAGTACCATTTCAGACACATCAGCCTGATCAGTATGTTGTGTTAAATCATGCAGGCACTCATAATGCAGGTCATCTACAAGTGACACACTGACTTACATCTGTTATGGTTCTGTTGTATCAGGATAAGTGCACAGTGGTTAAAACTTCAGCTGAACCAAACTCAAAATTTCTATCAGAAACAAAAAAAAAAAACAAGGAGGGGCTATGCTTCCCTGCAATTTATTTGTAAATAGTAAGTCCATGATAATACAAGAACAGGAAAAAATGAAAATCTCCAACACTTTGTATTGGTGCCAGGGCACTAAAAGAAACTGCACCAGCCAGAATTCTGAATGGAAAACACTGACAAATGAGCTGCAGCTCAGAGAAATAAACTCAAGTGAGTTGCAATCTTCTTTGATTTACACTTGGCCAAAAGTAATGCAGCCCTCTATTAGATTTGGAAAGCTATGGATTTGTTAAAGGGAAATGTTGACTTCTGAATCTTATGATAATCTTTGAAGAAGTATTATTTATTTATTGCCTTTTGTTTACTGGGATGGTCCAAATGGACACTCACGCCCATTTTCAGTGGGGGCCTGAGGAAAAAAGCTCCAGTAGAGTTACAAAAATTACAAAGAATTTACAGAGAAAAAAAAGAATCAGTTTCTTAACAGTAGAAATGGGGTTTTAGACTCTTTCATTAAGTAATACAATCAAGACAGAGGCTAATACAATTTGATTTCTGTAGGAGTGTTATACAATAATAAACAGGTTGCGTTTACATATAAAGCAATATACAAATTTCATTTATATAGTAGCGATGAAAAACATTATACAATTATAAATATATGTAGGATTTATTTACGTTTATAGGATAAGATAGGAGAGCTAGAGAGTCAGGGGTTGGTGATAGTTTATAGATCTGAGAGAGAGTCAGTCAGGGTATGAACAATAACAGATTCACGAGGAATCTAGGGCTATTTTAGGTTGTGCTTAAAGCTAGATGCACAGCTGTCCTGTCTTAGTGGGATAGACACGGAGCTCCACTGTCAGGTGACGTAAGATGAGTGTAGTGGGTCTGCAGGTGTATTATGAGATTTGAAAGTTATTCGTAGGCTCTGATTACCTGAGTGAAGAACCTGATGCAGGACTGACAGTGCATGTTGCTTTCCATGACCTTGCTAAAGCATTTGACACTATTCTGCATTCATTTATTTATTTATTTATTTTCTGTCTGTTGACCATGTGACACTGCCAGTCCAGCTATCTGGAATTTTGTAAATAATTCTATGTAATTTGTGAATATTGATATGATTTATACAGAACTGTATGTTATGCACTGAGCTTCAATAATGTAACCACAGCATACCCTGCTGGAACATAGAAGATTAACTTATAAAACTTCAAGAAAATAACTTAAAATTAAGTGCTTTATGATGTGCTATAAAAGTTAGGTTCAATGCAACAACAAGACAAGATGTCTAGAGCTAGAAAATGTTTCTATTGTCCTGGAGAGACGTAATTACTAGGTTTAAAATGTAGCAATATTTAATTGTTTTACAACTTCCAGTTCTGGGCAAACATCTGAGAGATATGTATTTTTAACACAGAAATGTTAGTTCTGTTAGCCTGGGAACTGAAGTCAGGTGACAAGGAGTGATGCCAAACAGGCTGACCCAGCAGTAATATTTATTATTAATTTAAGAACTCTCTCAGAGCGAGACTGTGTGCATTTTGTGTTTTGTCTTGGACCTAGCAAGAAAATCCACTCATCTGCATTTGCCTTGCTCTGTAAGTAACTTATTTAGGGCATAGTATCTTTTAGATATAGTGAGGAATATAGTAAGGATTAGTTTAGATATTTCTGTATTTATTTGAGACTGTCCTGCAATGTTGTTTTAAAATATTTCCTGTGATTCTGAACTTTGAAGTAACTGTGTTGATTGAGTATTGTCTTGTTCTTTTATTATTTATTATTAAATATACCTATCTTTGTGGCTGATATTTGTGAGACATATTTAAGCTCTCAGTTGACTTGCATATGTATTTGGTGACACTGTACAGGCCACTCCTAAATAGCCTTGCTCTTGGTCACACTTACCATTTGGATAAGAGTAACATTACACAGTAGGATTGGTCACCCTTTGGGAAGGGCCTTAAAGTAGGTGATAAGGAGTTCTGGTGGCAGTGATAACTACCTTATGGTTTGGGTAGAAGGTGGCATAGCTAGTAAACCTGTGCCAGCCTTTCCCAGGTGTATGTTTGTGTATAAATCAAGTGTGTGTGTGCGTGTGTGTGTGTGTGTGTGTGTGTGTGTGTGTGTGTGTGTGTGTGTGTGTGTGTGTGTGTGTGTGTGTGTGTGTGTGTGTACTACTTGGGCAGGGACACAAAGCACTGGTTTGACAGAGAGAGTGTTGGGAGGACTTGGCTTGTAATCCTGGCTAAGGACTCAACTCTATAGTTGTGCCAGTGGGGAGTCTTATTGGGGATCTAGAGAAAGAGGGAGAAACCACCCCAGACTGACTGTGATCTCTGTGTGCTCTTAAGGGAAATTGTACTTTACTGTGTGTGTACTTGTCATCCTCCCATTGTGTACATCCTTCGCTGTTGCCAGTGGTGAGGATTGAGGCTCCTTAATTATTGGGCCAGTATATGAGCATCACAGACCAGATAGGTGGCCTAGTCTAATTACCTTTATCAGCAATGATGCAATCTCTTGAGGAGCACACAAACACACATTCAGTTGTTTACAACTGTGATTACAGCATGGTACCGTAGTGACTAGTATAGTTATAATAAGAACAAGGAAAAGTCCATTTAATAGTTAACAGTTCAAGAATATTAGGGTAATGATTTGTTCAATATTTACTTTTACATTATTTACAACATTGTTGTAGGAGTAGCAGTGACACTGGGTCAACCATTATTTGTGTAAGACTTGCTGCAGGTTTCAGTGATGAGATTCTTGTACAGAACTGTTTTGAATTCCTTAATTGCTGATATTGCATTTAATTTCCTTAGGGAGATGGTTCCATGCTGCAGGACCGATGTGAGAGAAAGCCTTTTTACCCATTTTATTTCTAAAAGTGGGCATTTATAATGAATTGGTTTGTTCCCTAAATTGCAATATTTTTAAACATATTTATTAAATTATCATGTATGACATAGACAAACTTACATTTATATAAATGAAAAACAAACAACATTGACACCACTTTAGTTGCAAACATTATACATCACAGACACCATTGAAATTACTATAGTTGCAAACATTGTACATCACTTGTAATCTGTCCAGCCATTGTCTGCCAGCTCATTACATTCCCAAACAATATGTTCCCAGCCACTTCTTTCTTGCCTGTCACACCTCCAACATTTGCTATCTACCTGAGAAAAAATTCTTTGGAGTCTACTTGGGGTATAAAAATACCTATGTAAACACTTCTAGGCAAAGATCCTAAAATCTTTTAGACTTGGTTGCATATTTGGAAGATATACATATATCCCCCATTGTCTCTTTGTGAATTGTTTATCCAGTCTCTCTTCCCAATCCTTCCTAAGCTTCTCTGATTGATTCTTATACATATCATACAGTGTTTTATAATGATAGACAGTATCCTAGATTTAAGATGTTAAACAGTAAGCAGTTGGCAGTTGGCTTAGAAGATTAAGGAGCTCTTAACAAGCTGTTTCCTGTGGTCCATTGGTCCAAAGTTTTATTCCATCATGCCTCCATTGCCTAACTGTGTGACTCTGAGCAAGTCACTCAGCCAGATACCACTATCGGGCTAAGTCTGAAAAAGGTCAATGGAGATCAATGTTCTTCCCTGGAAAACAGATAAAATTCAAATAAAATAAAACAGCTGAACAGAAATGATACATTAACAGAAAACCAGTGGGTATCATTACTGAGGTTACAGTGGTGTGTCAGGGAGGTCAGAAAATTGAGCAAACCTGAATATTTTGTTTTCAGCAGTTTGTATGTTATGTGCATTGTAGGCAGAGTGCAAGGATAATGAGGTTCGATCTTATTCAAGCTTAAGTAGGACAATATTTTTTAGCAATAGTGTTCCTGGCTGCAAGGGAAAGAAGATGAGACATTTTTAACAGAATTTGATTTTGAAAGATCTCTGTTATGTAATCAGTATGGGTTATAAATGACAGCAATGAATATAGCATTTGTGATGCCCCAATACTGGCCCAGTAATCAAGAAGCCTCAGTCCTCACCACTGGCAACAATGGGGAGCATACACACTGGGAGGATGACAAGTACACACACAGTAAAGCACAGTTTCCCATAAGAGCACACAAAGACCAGAGTTAGTCTGGGGCTGGTTTCTCCCTCTTCCCCAAATCCCCAGTAAGACTCCCCACTGGCACAGCTATAGAGCTGAGCCCTTAGCCAGGGTTCTGAGTCAAGTTCTGCAACACTTTCTCTGTCCAACCAGTGCTTCGTGTCTCTGCCCAAGTAGCTGACACATACACTCTTGGAGATTTGTTTTACACACACACACACACACACACACACACACACACACACACACACACACACACACACACACACATGGCTGGCACAGGTTTACTAGCTATTCCCCCTTCTGCCCAGACTATAAGGTAGTTATCACTGCCACCAGAACCCCTTATCATCTACTTTAAGGCCCTTAACAAATGGTGTCCAATCTTACTGTGTAATGTTACTATTAATCAGAAAGGTAGTCTGACCAATAGCAAGCCTATTAGGAGTGGCCTAGACAGTGGTACCAAATAAATATGCAAGTACTCTCAGAGCTTAAATATGTCTCACAAATATCAGCCACAAAGACAGGTTTAAATATTATTAAATTTAATAATAAATAATAAAAGAACAATACAATACTAAATTTGTCTTTACAGTGACATCAGAGTTCAAGATCACAGTAAATATTTAAAACATTGCAGGATAGTCTCAAATAAATACAGAAAACGTCTAAACTAATCTTTGCTATATTCCTTACTGAATCTAAATAATTTACTGTACCCCAGTTAACTTACTTACATCAAGGCAAGACAGATGTGGTGAGTGAATGTTTCCAGCTGATGCTGCCAGGTCAAAGACAAAATACAAAATGCACAGTCACTCCTTCATAGAGTTCTTAAATTAATATCAAATATTACTGCTGGGATACTTGCAGTATGACATCACTTTTTGTCACCTGACTTTAGTTCCCAAGCTCAACAACCATTGCTAGAAACTGCTAGCATTTAGCATCTCCCTCTGAAAATACATAGCCTTCAGATGTCTGCAACTGCTGGAAGACATAAAACAATAAAACACAAAACAATGCAGAAGGCTTCCTAGTTTTAAGACATCCTGTTTCCTTGCTGCATTGAAACCATCTCTTTTATTATGTGGTTATAAAACTATTTAATTTCAACTATTTTCCTGAAGTTTTGCAAGATAACATTTTATGTTCCAGTTTCCACTGTTAAAAATATATACATTTACACAGCTACAATACTGTATTTATATTTCTGTTCTCTTCCAGTAACATACACTGTGGATACACCCCTAAGCTCAGTTACCGTACAAACCCTTTTCACACACACTTCTGTACCAGCAGTTTGATATTCACACAGCATACAGTTCTAATACTTTTGTAACACCAGCATATGAATTGTGTTGACATTCTCAACTGACATACAATTATTTACAAAATTCCAGATAGCTGGGTTAGCAGTATTTCCTTCTGTCACACATCTATATAAATCATATTAATATTCAGAAATGACATATAATTATTTACAAAATTCCAGCATGCTGAGTTGGCAATACCACCTTTTGTGACATCTCCCCCCCCCACACGATGACTCAAACTAGTTTTTAAAGTGACTCTTGAAAAAATTTGCTTGAGAGGGATGAGTCTATCTGGGAATACACTACTCCATATCCCATCTTGACATTCCAGTTGCCTTGTCATTGCTGACCCCAGTACAGTGCTGCCCTGTCCTATCATATGCCTGCATCCTTAGGCTCCACCATAGTAATTTGAAATTTGGCTGGTTGGATCCCTGTAGCCATAGATCCCCCTCTGACACCTCCTGCCTCTTACTGAAAATATTTAGCACAAGGGCTTCCCTATCATGGTAAGGTTTCAA
This sequence comes from Protopterus annectens, assembly GCF_019279795.1. Taxonomy (NCBI): domain Eukaryota; kingdom Metazoa; phylum Chordata; order Ceratodontiformes; family Protopteridae; genus Protopterus; species Protopterus annectens. The sequence continues at coordinate 1,597,133,944 of NC_056726.1, read as the reverse complement.
TATGTTAACATGGTACATTTTGTGCCCCTGCCTCCTGCCTAGCAGTTCTACCATATGGTTAATATCACTGACCTTCCTTACCATTTTGAAGGGTCCCTCCCAAGCTGCCTGCAGCTTCTTGTGGCTGATAGGAATGAGAACCATTACCTGCTGCCCTACAGCATACTCTCTAGCTCGAGCATTCCTGTCATACCTGACCTTTTTCTTCTGTTGGGCTGCTGCCAAGCCATGAGTTCCCTGAGCCTTGTCCTGAGGTTTAGGACATATGGCACAACAGACTCCTTGTAGGATTCACACTCACCCTCCCAGTCATCTCAAATCAAATCTAGAGGTCCACTCACACTATGCCCATACAGCAACTCGAAGGGTGAAAAACCTTTGGATTCCTGGGTCACCTCTCTGTAAGCAAACAACAGATGAGGGACATATTTGCCCCACTCCCTCTTAAACTGGTCTGCAAATGCCCATAGCATGGTCTTTAGTGTAGAGTTTAACCTCTGAACCAGGCCATTACTGTGGGGATGGTAGGGTGTCGTCTTTAGGTGTTTCACCCCACAGTGCTTCCAAGACAAGCCAGCATGTCTGACATAAAAGTGGCACCTCTGTCAGTCAGTATTTCTTTTGGGAAATCTACCCTGCTGAAAATCTCTAAGAAAGCATTTGCCACCTTTTCTGCCTCAATGGAGGACAGTGCTACTGCCTCAGGGTATCTGGTAGCATAATCTACTACCCCTAGGATATACTTTTTCCCTGTGGAACTTGGGGTACTCAGTGGCCCCACAACATCCATAGCTACCCACTGAAATGGTTCCTCAATCATATGCAAAGGCATCAAAGGAGTTTCATCTTGTCTCCTGTCTTACCTACCTTTTTGCACTGTTCACAGGTCCTGCAGTATCCTGTTATACCTCTGGAAATCACAGGCCAATAAAAGTTCTGCATAATATGTCTGTTTGTACTTTTATGCCCATATGACCTGCAAAGGGAATATCATGGGCTATGGCTGGAAGTGCCAGACAGTAGATCCTCGGCACTACCAACTGCTATATTCTGTCACCCTCTAGCCCTCCCTCAGGGGTCAGCTCTCTATACAGTAACCCTTTGTCCCAGTATACGCATTCCCCTTTTCCTTGACAGGTGCCTCACTGACTACCTCCCTCAGGCCTTGTAATGTAGGGTCTGAGAGCTACGTCTGTCTCAACTCTCTCTTTGTAACCCTTCCTAGCTCCCCTTCCACAGGAAGTCTGGTATTCTCTGACAGCGATGCCTCACTGTCAGCCTGGGTACTACTTCTCATCTCTGCCCTTGCAATCACTCTGTCCAAGGGAACATCAGTACTCACAAGCAGCTTTGGCTTACCTTCAGTCTCACTGCTACAATATAGCTCCTTCTCTGAAGTAACCACCACACTAGTCCTGGCTTCAAGTCTGCATTCTGTTTGGGTCTCTCTCAGGCTACCAGACTCACATGCTTCTCTCCAAGCCTGACTGAATATCTCTGCATGAATAATTCCCTATCAGGACATCTGGAGGAATATCCTCAAACACACCTACTTGCTGGCTTCCTTTTCCACCCTCCCAGTCAAGGTGAACCCTAGCCAAAGGTATTTGGAATGGAGTACCTCCTAAAGCTCTGAGTGGAGTAGACTGCCCAACCAAGTAGTGTTCCTGTTTAACCATTGCAGGCTTCACAATGGTTAGTTCAGAGGCTGTGTCTCTCTTAGCAGTGACCTCCTTCCTATCCACTAAGATAGGATATACCTCTTGTGGTAGTTTGGCACCATTGTTGTCTCGAGACAACTTACTGTTGACATTCTGTCAATACCACTTACTGGTTCTCTCACCTTTTGTTCCCCACCTTGTCTCCATGGACATCTATATGCTGCATGGCCCCACTTGTTGCATTTGAAACGTTTAACCCTTTGTCCTGGATGTGTACCTGGACTAGTGGCTTCCCCTGCTACTGGTAGACTCTGGTGGGGCAGCCTAGGCTGCCCAACATGGGTTCCCTTAGACCCATGAGCAGCACTGGGTATCCCTTTCCTGTGCATGATGCTTTTTCCCCAACTCATCTGCTGTGTTACATTCTGTATCTGCTAACCAGATTCTCATGTCCTCAGGCAAAGTGCTGAGGGCTTGTTCCCTCACCAAAAGGTCTGCCAGCCCTTCAAAAGTGGTGACCTGATATTCACTCACCCACCTATGAAAATAAGTGCTTACTTCAGCAATATATTCACACACACATTCATCGGCCTTGCACCTATGCTCATGAAACTTTTTCCTATAAGCTTCAGGTGTTAAACACTCTAAAAGACCATTTTGACAGTATTATAATTTAAGCAATCAGTATCAGACAATTTAAAAATAGCAGTTACAGCTTTACCATGGAGTAAGGAGGTCAGAAACTGTACCCAGAGCCCTTTGTCAACATTATACAGTTTACATAACCTTTCAAAAATATGGATGAAACTATCAAAATTATCCCCTATGGAAATTGTGGAAGAAATGTATTGACCTTTGTTACTTCTGGGGTTCAGTTACTCCCTTCCCCATTACCTCCATGACCCTGGCAAAGAGTCAGCATCTCCTTCTCATGTTGCCTCTGCCTCTCATTCTCCCCAGCTTCCAGATGTTGCAGTTTCTCATTTTCCTCAGCCTTCAAACATCTCACTATCTCTGCTGCTTCAATTTCCAAACTGTTGGCCTCCAGTTCAAGTCTCTTTATCTCCAGATGGATTTTTAACTCTGTGGAAAGGTTGAACTGTCCATTTTCTGAGAGTTGCACATCTCCAAAGCCATTCTGGTTGTCCTCCTGATTGTTGGTCTGTGATGCAGCTTTGCCCAAGGCTGCAATCGGCTCTGCTTTAATCAGGTTGGCATGCATCAGTCCTTTAGCCTGGCACATCACAGCCAACTGGCTCCTTGTCAACTTACCATACTCCTCTGCTGACATCCTTGCCTGCTTTCCCTGACTAACTAAGCTAACAAAAATAAATAAATAAATAAATAAAACTATAGTGATATCAAACTCTGAATGTTCACTGTGTGGTTGATTGAGAGTACAAACACCTTCCTTGGTGACCACTGTTTACAGGCTACAGGAATTCAATGTCCACACCACTGAATCCTAATATGTGGATAGCCTACCAATTAATATGTGATATGGATATCCCACCACTGCCCGCCAATTAATATGTGGTGCTCCAGCACTGACTCAGTAATCAAGGAGCCTCAATTCTCACCACTGGCAACAGTGGGGAACATACACACTGGGAGGATAAGTACACACACAGCAAAGTGCAATTTCCCTTAAGAGCACACATAGACCACAGTCAGTCTGGGGCTAGTTTCTCCCTCTTTCTCTAGATCCCCAATAAAACTCCCACTGGCACAGCTATAGAGCTGAGTCCTTAGCTAGGGTTCTAAGCCAAGTCCACCAACACTCTCTCTGTCCAACCAGTGCTTCATGTCCCTGCCCAAGTAGCTGACACACACAGTCTTGGAGATTTGTTTTACACACATAGACACACACACAGACACACACACACACACAGACACACACACACACACACACACACACACACACACACACACACACACACACACACACACACACACACACACACTCACACACACACCTGGGAAAGGCTGGCACAGGTTTATTCGCTATGGCCCCTTCTGCCCAGACTATAAGGTAGTTATCACTACAACTAGTACCCCATATCAGCTACTTTAAGGACCTTAACAAAGGGTGTCCAATCTTACTGTGTAATGTTACTATTAATCCAAATGGTAGTCTGACCAAGAACAAGGCTATTAGGAGTAGCCTGCACAGTGGTGCCAAATAAATATGCAAGTACTCTCAGAGCTTAAATATGTCTCACAAATATTAGCCATAAAGACAGGTTTAAATACATTTAATAATAAATAATAAAATAACAAGACAATACTAAATATGCCTTTACAGTTTCATCAGAGTTCAAAAATCACAGGGTATATTTAAAACAACATTGTAGGACAGTCTCAAATAGATCCAGAAAACATCTAAACTAATATTTACTTATATTCCTTACTGAATCTAAAAGAATTTACTGTACCCTCGTTAACTTACTTACAGCAAGACAAGACAGATGTGGTGAGTGGATGCTTCCAGCTGGTGCTGCCAGGTCAAAGACAAAATACAAAATGCACAGTCACTCTTTCAGAGAGCTCTTGAATTAATATCAAATATTACTGCTGGGATACTTGCAGCATGACATCACATTTTGTCAACTGACTTTAGTTCCCAAGCTCTCCAACCATTGCTAGAGACTTCTAGCATTTAGCATCTCCCTCTGAAAATACATAGCCTTCAGATGTTTGCAACTGCTGGAAGACAAAAACAATAAAACACAAAACAATGCAGAAGGCTCCCTAGTTTTAGACATCCAGTCTCCTTGCTGCATTGAAACCATCTCTTTTATTATGTGGTTATAAAATAATTTAATTTCAACTCTTCTCCTGATGTTTTGCAAGATAACCTTTTATGCTCCATTTTCTACTGTTAAATATATGTACAGTTACACAGCTACAATAGTATATATACATTTCTGTTCTCTTCCAGTAGCGTACAGGATACACCTCTAGGTTCAGTACTGTACAAACCCCTTTCACACACACTTCCATGCCAGCAGTATGATATACACATAACATACAGTTCTAATACATTTGTAACACAAGCATATGAATTGTGTTGACATTCTCAACTGGCATACAATTATTTACAAAATTACAAATAACTGGGTTAACAGCATTTACTTCTGTCACACTTCTATATAAACCATATTAATATTCACAAATGACATATAATTATTTACAAAATTCCAGCAAGCTGGATTGGCAATGCTACATTTTGTGACACCCCCCCCCCCCGATGACTCAAGCTAGTTTTTCAAGTGACCCCTGAGAAAAGTTGCTTGAGAGTGATGAGTCTATCTGGGAATATACTACCCCATATTCTGACTTGAGATTCCAGCTGCCTTGTCATTGCTGACCCCAGTACAGTGCTGTCCTGTCCTTTCATATGCCTGCATCCCTAGGCTCCACCATAGTAATTTGAGATTTGGCTGGTTGGATCCCTGTAGCCATAGATCCCCCTCAGATCCCTCCTGCCTCTTACTGAAAATACTTAGCACAAGGGCCTCCCTATCATGGTAAGGTTTCATCATTTAACATGGTACATTTTGTCCCCCTGCCTCTTGCCTAGCAGCTCTACCATGTAGTTAACATCACTGACCTTCCTTACCATTTTGAAAGGTTCCTCCCAAGCTGCCTGCAGCTTGTTGTCACTGACAGGAATGAGAAATATTACCTGCTGCCCTACAGCATACTTTCTAGCTCGAACATTCCTGTCATACCAGACCGTTTTCTTATGTTGGGTTGCTGCCAGGTGAGGTTTAGGACATATGGCACAACAGACTCCTTGTGGGATTCACAATCACTCTCCCATTCATCTCAAATCAAATCTAGAGGTCCCCTCACCCTATGCCCATACATCAACTTGAAGGGTGAAAAACCTTTGGATTCCAGGAGGCAACTCTCTGTAAGCAAACAACAGATGAGGCAAATATCTGTCCCACTCCCCTCTTAAACCTGTCTAAAAATGCCTGTAGCATGGTCTTTAGTGTAGAGTTTAACCTCTGAACCAGACCATTAGTCTGGGGATGGTAGGGGATGGTCTTAAGGTACTTCACTCCACAGCACTTCCACTTACAAGCCAGCATGTCTGTCATAAAATTGGCACCTCTGCCAGTCAGCATTTCTTTTGGGAAACCTACCCTGCTGAAAATCTCTAACAAAGCATTTGCCACCTTTTCTGCCTCACTTCCATACCAGCAGCTTGATATACACACAACATACAGTTCTAATACATTTGTAACACAAGCATATGAATTGTTATTCACTGCCCATTAATACAGAAACTTGATTGTAGATGTTCTTGTAGGATTGTATGTGATTCAATGGCTTGGAGGAGTAATAATATATCATCTGCATATAATGTAAGGTCTAGGATAAGAAGGTCTTTAGTTATATAATTAACAAAAAGAGAAAAGAGAAGCAGGCCTAGTGTGGATCCTTGAGGAATTCCTGTATTAAGTGTTCCTTCTGCAGTGTTTGTTTGAATGCAAATAATAGAATGGCACTATACCGAAGATAATTTGTAAACCAGAATACAGTGTTGGTTCCAATGTTATATCTTTTCAGTTTTGTTCAAAAGATATTGGTGATTAACAGTCTCAAAAGCACACGTCATGCGTCAACAAAAACTCCATCTGTTAACAGACTCATGAATATTACTGTAAATAGTATCAGCAGCTCAGAGTATTACCGCATAGGTGTTAAAAGGATTCTGAAATCTTTGTTGGTGATCTGTAAGCAGGTCAAAGCTGTTAATATTTTCAATAATTTGTTTACATAACAGTTTTTCTAATATTTTGGTAATGGGGCATAAATTGGAAATTGGTCATAAGAGAAAATACAAAAGTAATGAATTAAAAATGTTAAGTTTCAACTAATATGCAATTCAATGGGTAAAACACTGGTAAAACAAAATAATGAAACATTTCAGAGTTTTGGGGAGGGAGCTAGTGGTGTATGAGAATGGTCTGTAATGGATAAACAACAATCAGCACATTCAGGCAGAAACAAACTGAGAATAAGATGATACAAATCCTCTATTATTCCACCCCATAATATAGGAACAAAGTCATTAAACCAGTTTTGATGCTGAGCACATCTTCCTCAGTAACATCTAAACAAAATCTGAAATAGTCTGTATTTATAAGGGAGCTGTGTCATATTAATTATTTCATAAATCAAGGATGTTTATAAAACAGTGTTAAGGCCATTTAATTACCTTAAGAAATAACCCTAATATCTCTGTATAATATAAAATCAGCTTAATAACCATGTTAACTGGTGAAGAAAAAAGTGTAGTACTGAATAATGTGTTATAATAAATAAATCAACTTACTTCATTACCCCTAATAACCTAAGAACCATATTAAATATTTTGCATAAAATATTCATAATATAATAAATTTTGAAATACAAAAATATGTATCTGGTTCCCATTATTCAAAAATAAATGGATTCTTGATTTTTTACCTTTTAGCAACTCTACCATCACAGAAATAAGAGACAAGCTTAAACTACCCAGAAGCTATACTATTATTGAAAGACAGATTAAGGAATTATGGTATGGATATTTATCCAATAATAGTTTAACAGATAGAGATACAGAGATATGTACTTCTCTTTGGAAACTAATGCTATTAAGGACAGAAATTATATGAAATACATACAATTTGATAACTGTTATTAAATATCAAAATAATACTCTGTTTTCAGATTACTGGCTTAAAACAAACCCTGCGATCTGTAAGCAACAAATAAAACAGTCCATAAAATTAGCCTCTAAAATAATCCTCTTGAGGAAATTGATATACGCACAATTTATGATTCTTAATAATGCATATTTCACTCCCATAGTCCTACACAAATTTAATCCTACCATCCCACCCTTCTGTCCTTATTTTGAATCCAAAAAAGCTGATCTACTACATTTATTTTGGAGTTGCAAATGTGTTTATAATTTCTGGAACTCTACCATGGTCCAGCTCCAAAAAAAGGGATAAGAAAATTCACTCTGTCGTGGGAATTTGCAATACTTCATAATCCTCCCCCAGGCTTACCCTCAACACAAACACATATCTTAATTACCCTGTTTTTATTAATTAAACTTTTCATTGTATCCAAACGGATGGCAGAGTGGCAATTATTTGGGGGAGGGGGCTTCAAACAAATGGCAACTAAACACTTGCTAGCCCACAAAATGGTAATCTTTCAAATGTAAAAGGCAGTCTTATTTTCTTGAGTATTGGGAAACACTATTTAATTTTATCTTAACTTAGTTGCTTAATAAATAGTACTTTTGCAACCCCTTTTCATAGGTTCATTGATTTATAGGTAGGTACTAGGCTATTGCCCTAGGGCCTATACAAGCCCAGCCAAAAAGGTACCCTGGCTTTCACCACCCAAGAAAATTATTTTCCTGTGCCCCTGTCGAGCAGAGCCACAGAGGTGATCCCTGGGGTGAATTTCCTCTTTCCCATCCAGTCATCAAGATTTTTCTTGAAGAGTGCTAATGAGGAGCTTTGTTTGATACAGATAGGTAGTTTGTTCCAGAGTATGGGAAGTCACTGGGACAGGAATCTATCCCTCCAGTCTGTTCTGTTTATTGTGATGACAAGGTTTAGGTCCCTAGAGCATGCAGCTCAGAGGGATTGGGATTTCTTTAAGTGGAGCATGTCCAACAGCTCTGGGTTTGACATAGCTTTGTATGTTAGGCAGAGATCGTCTCTGAGTAGGCGATATGCGACAGAGTAAAGCTGGAGTTTTTTGAGATGGTCTGCGTAGGGCATCTGTTTGAGGCCGGTAATCCTCTTTGTGAGGTATTTCTGTGGCCTTTCCAGTTGTTGTAGATGTCTTGTGAGGTACATACCAAATGGGGTGCTGTATTCTATAATGGATCTAATGAGTGATGAGTAGAGGGGAACAATGACCTTTTTTTTTCTCGATGAGAAACCTTTTGTGATGAGGTGTGCCACGTAGAAGGATTTCCTGACTATTGTGATGATGTGCTTATCAAAGGAGAGACTACTGTCCACCTGTGTCCCAAAGTCTCTTATCACAGTTTCGGTGTTAAGTAGACTACGACCTATGTGGTAGCTCATAGGTACAAAGTTTTTACCAAAGGGGATGACAATGCACTTTTTGGCATTGAGCTTGAGGCCATGGCTTTGACACTAGGCATCTGTCTCAGTAAGGCCCTTTTGTAGGATGTCCACATAGATAGGAGTTTCAATTATGGCTCCTAGTTTGCAGTTATCTGCGAACTTCATTAGCCAAAGACCTTCTGTGTTAGCCTGTACTTCAGAAAAGTATATACCAAACAGTTGAGGACGCAGGAGTGAACCATGTGGTACTCCACTTGTCACTGGTCTGAAGTCAGATTTGAAGTCTGCTACATTCACAGTGTGGGCTCTGTCAGAGATCCAGGTGGCAACCCATCTTGTGACATAGGGATTTATACATAATTTAGTGAGTTTATCTATAATTCCAGAGTGGGGGATGGTGTCAAAAGCTTTGGCAAGATCTAGATAGGCTGTGTGAACCACCTTACCATTGTCTACAGCTTTGATGACTGCTTCAAAGAAGTCTATCAGGTTTAGGCGACATGATCTGCCTTTTACAAACCCGAACTGGGTGGGGTCCAGAATTTGGAGATTACCAATGTCTTTGTTTATAAGTTCCATGATGATACGTTCCATGGCCTTGCAGACCAGGCTCGTTAGGCTAATGAGGCGGTACTTCCTGGGGTCCCTTTGTGGAATGGGATAACCATCACTGTGCACCATTCAGTGGGCACAAAGCCTGAGGTGAGGCTATGATTGAACATGGTGCTTAGGTGGGGTGACAGTTCATTCTGTAGTTCATGTAGAATGCAGCCTAGGATGTTGTCAGGTCCCATGGATGCTGTGTTCTTGGCTTTGGAGAGTGTGGTTTTTACCTGTGCAGCAGTGCTGACAGGAACTTTGCATTCTTCCAGTATAGAGATGGGCCCTTGGGGGGGGGGGGTAGAGTTAGTACTGAACCTATCTGCCAGGATGTTGGCAATATCAGTTGGTTCTGTATATTTAGTGCCATTGTGCTGTAACTCAGAGCAGATCTGAGTGTTGCCATTGAGATTCTTGACATAGCTATAGAATGCTTTGTGGTTGTCTTTAGAATCAGTGGCTATTTTGTTTTCGTAACTAGCTTTGGAGGATTTTATGAGGGATCTCAGCTTCTTACTGAGGCTGACCAGGGAGTTCCTCCAATCATGGGATTTTACTTTTTTTTGCAACAGTTTCTTTCTTCTGTTGTAGAGTTTGTTTATGGCAGGGGATCACCAGATTGGCTTCCTTTTTTTGGTGGATAGCGTCTTGGTTCTGTTAGGGATAGCATGACCCATGCAGTCATGTAAGTGCTTATAAAGTGCATTTGTGTAGGATTCAGCAGTTGTACCTCTATTGTCCATCTGCATGGATGTCGTGATGTTTGTCACTTCTTTCTTAAGAAGTGTGAAGTTGGCTTTGGAGAAATTTTTTACAGTGGTTTCCCTAATGGGAGGTGGGGGTGGGATGTGGATATCTAGGTTGATTAGCTTGTGGTCGGATCTGACCAACAAGGAATTGACCCCTGGTGTGGAACATTGGTCGCCCATGTTGGTAATGACCAGGTCTAGGATATTGCTGCCCCTGGTGGGGGTGTGGATAAGTTGATTCAAGGCGTTGAAATTTATGAATTCCAGAAAACGTTGAGCAAAAGAGTTGGTACATGAATAGTTTTCCCAGTTAATGGTGGGATAGTTGAAAACGCCCATTATTATGGTGTTGGGTTGTACCCTAGTATTTTACAGTGTATCAAGAAATGAGGAGTGGGAATCCTGGGGCATGGTGGGGGATCTGTAGCAAGTTACAATTTGGATTGCGGTCTTGCCCAGAGTTAGTTGCACTTAGATAATCTCAGATGTATTATGCTGAGCAACTAGCCTGGAGGTGTGGATATCCTTAATGGACTTTTGCACAAATATCACCAACTCAGCCTTTAAAGGAATATTACACTATTTCAAACTACATCACTTAAGTAATATAGAAAATCTTCCTATCCCTCACTTCTTTGTTAAACCTGGCTTTATACCTGACCTCCTTGTTTTAACACTCAGAATATGTATTTATATACATATCATAAATTTGATGCATATGGTGCAGTGGTAGAGCATTGTCACCTCACAGTAAGAAGGTTTCTGGTTTGATTCTTCGGTGGGGTGCTTTTTGTGCAGACTCTACATTTGTGTGTTTCCTCCCACATTGCAAAGACATGCATCTGGAGCATTTCTCCCCGGGCCTCCGCTGAAAATTGGCTTTGTTCCAAGTTGGACTTTCCTGGTAAACAAATGTTAAATAAATAAAAATTTAGTTGAATGACACTGTTGTAAATAATGTGTAATACAGTTATTTACTTAGTTTATTGTTTTTTTTCCTTTACTACTTACTTGTGCTTTTTACAACTTGTGATCCATTTGTAATGTTGTATTTCAATATAAAACTAAATAAAGATTTTGGGGAAAAATATGTATCTGGAAGATGCAAACATAAACTTATAACAAAAAAATAAAAAAATAAAACATGACAAAAGTTAATTACTACTTAACGTTATATTATAGTTGCCACTAATGGCCAAAAATGTATTGTCAAAGAACTGATATTCACTGGAATAGAAAAAAATGTTAGCAAAAGAGTAAAAATTATGTGGTCGCACAGTCTAAAAAGACGACCCAGTCTTACAGTCCATTGTTGTTCCATACTAATTAATCTAATTTTCCAATCTTTATCTTTGTTTTATTTCATCAATACCTAAAAACATAAAGTGGGCATTATTACATACCAAAGTTAGTTTATATAGAGCATTAGTTATTTTTTGCTATGTGCATCACTTAAATTTTCAGATAGTCTATGCAGGAACATTTTATTGATTTCACCCATATAGAAAACTGTGCAAGAACCTTGTACTTAATATATATAATGCCCTCCATTCTGCAGGTAATGAAGCATATAATGTTATACACTTTATTACTGTTAGCTGCAGTAACTCATTGTTTTTAAGTACATATTTATGCGAGGAACAACAATTACATGGTGTGCAGTCAGTGACACCTTCAATACACCATGTGTTAAGGTTATCAGGTCTATGAAGCCTTTTGTGAATTGTGACATGAATGAAATTGGGATTTTTTTTTTCTTTCCTGTACACTATGTTATACTGCTCTGGAAAACATTTCCAAAAAACTCATCTTGTTTCAAAAGGTAGCAATATTTATTAAGGACATCTCTGAATGTTCAGGCATTTGATCCATAAGTAGTAAACATATGCCGTTTATAGCATTTGTCAACTGCCAAACTGGTTTTATTTTTATTCAATAAAAGGCATTTTCTGTCTATAGCCTCTGCTTTACTCAGAGTAGTGCTCACCACTAAAGGGTCATAATCCCTAGCAAGAAACCTATTATTAATATCATTGGAAGCCTCATGAAACTGACTATTTGCTGCAAAAATTCTTTTAACCCTAATAATGTATCATGTAGCTTGGATGAGAGCTGCTTGCTCTTGAAAGTGAATTCTAAGTGCAGGGTTTTCGGTATAGTCTAGTAGTAAAAGCCCCGTCCATATTTTTATATATTCAAACATCAAGGAATGAAATTTCTTTCTGATGGAAGCGCACAGTGAATGCCAAACCCAATTTACTTTCATTTAGGTAAGTAACAAACTTACTAAGCTGAGTAGTATCTGACCTCCAAATTAACCAGCAGTCATCAAGGTATCTTCTTCACAATTCCATGGAACAGAGGAGCAAATTATAATTATGATCATAGATCATTTGTTCCTCAATATACACCATAATTAAATCTGCATAGATGGGAGCAAAAGATGCCCCCATTGAAGTACCTTGAAACTGCCAAAAACACATATGGTTATAAAAAACACATTTTGAGTATAAACAAGTTTTGCAGTAACTAAAAGAAAAGTGTTAAACCTGGCAGGATATAGTTGTGATTTATGTAGCCAATATTCCAGAACAAACAGACCCCGTGAATATGAGATGTATGTGTACAGAGATCTGATATCTAATGTACACAAATACCAAGATTTAATTTTTTTAATTTAGACATCTTCAATCAAGTTAAGACCCTGAGTGGTATTGTGTAATCTGGACCTCCCCAGTGGCAGCAATGGTTTAAGGTAAAAAGCAAGAAAGGGAGATAGGAGTTCAGTAAGTGAACTGTTGCCTGCAGCAATTGCATTACATGCATCTCATAGCAGATGGTGTGCAGCAAGCATGCAAGATGGAGTATAAACTTGACAGAGGAGCTGCAACTGATAAGGCAATGGAGGGATTCCATGCATATTTAGGATTTTGCCATTGCCTGCATGCCAAACTATGCCAGTATCAGATCAACAGATGGATACTCACAGACAGCCACAATAGATATGATAATATATTTCAGGTATGCATTGGAAATATTGAATGCACAAGTTAATTTGGACTGACACTGAGTGCTAGTAGATTTAAGCAAGGATGCTCATGGCAAAAGACAGCTTGTTTTCTCTAGTAAGCCTTGCAAAATACTTACTAGGTAATACATTACATTTTTATTGCACTGCACACAAAAACAGTAATGAGTAGCCACAGTCCTTGAATGTATTGCCTATGTATAAAGGGTCATGGGACACAGTCATACAATTTCACACTGATCCTCTGATTATGACTGGATGAAGGGCCACCAGTCTTGAGTTTTGCAGTCAGCCTACTGTAACTCACAAATTACATCAGTAAAATGACATCAGAAAGATGACAGCAATGTTGTCATCCCATGTCTACATTATACTATACCCTGCCTGTACAAGAACAATGTGGACACCCATTACCAGCTGCAGTGCCAGTACACAAGTTACTGAAAGGTTTGATATGGCACTAGTCAATGTTTTTACACTCTTCCATAAAAGTAAGAGACAGAGCCATACTCAAGTGATGTTTAGAAGCATGTTAACCATATAACTGCTCATTAAGCTACTGTTTTGTAGAATTAGTTACCAGAAAGGCAACAGTAAAGTGGCTGTGGATGTGTATCGGTACCTGAGTTTAACAGGTTTAGTTTTGGTTATTCATGAGATGGTGTCTGTATGTCTGTGTTACTCTGTCCCTGTCTGTCTGTGGCTGTGTGTATCTTGCTGTCTTAGTGATGTAGTGTCCGGTGTCTGTAACAGAATTTCACAGCACTACTGCAATGGCAGCTGCTTAATTCCACAAATGGCAGCTGACAATTATCAGTGAAGTATATTACTGCGGTCACAGCTAAAAACAACTTATTGATACTAACTCCTTTACCTGTTTCAGTTATGTGTAGTTAAGAGGTGGGTGCAACCCCATTCTTCTACTGTGTGTGTGTGTGCATGCGTGCGCGTGTGTGTGTGTGTGTGTGTGTGTGTGTGTGTGTGTGTGTGTGTGTGTGTGTGTGTGTGTGTGTCTGTCTGTTTGTGTGTGCATGGGTGTATGCTTATGTGCATAAATACATTACTGTGGCCAGACTTTAGTTTACTTGAGCAAAGTCAAACATCAAGCATCTACCAATTTTAAAAGTAGTCATTTTGTTTGTGGTATCCTATGCGTGAAAGTAACTGATTACTTATGTGGCTTGTTAGGGGCAGTTTGTGTGTGTGTGTGTGTGTGTGTGTGTGTGTGTGTGTGTGTGTGTGTGTGTGTGTGCGCATATATACTTTCATTTACATAACACAAGCATTACTGTTGTAGGAATTTCTTTCACCTGATTACAGGCAAACATCAGTGATGTACCCACTCAAAAAGTAATTGTTTTGACTATGATGATAGTCTACGTATGAAAACAGATGATCACTGATTTGGCTTATTAGGGCCAGAGTGTGTATGTGTATTGGGGGGTCTATGGAATGGTCTACATGTGTCTGTAATGTGTAAAACAAATTAATATGAAAGGAATTTTTATCATTTTGTAGCAGGTGAGCATAACGGGTACACTCAGTCAGAACATGGTTATTCTTGGGAGGCAGACTGTGTATAAAGTGATTAAAAGTGGATAGTAACTGCTGTCATTTGATCATAGTTAAAAATATTGATTTGACCTCTCATATTCAAGATTGCCATATGTATTTCACTGCCACAATTTAATGAGGGAGGTGAAATCTGTGTTTGAAAAAAAATGACAGCTTTTATTTGTAGGTAATTTATTTATGTGACTTCTCCATCCATCCTCAACCCCTTTTCCCATTGTGCAGTTAAAGGAGATGTACCTATAATAAGGAATGTATTCTACTGGCGCAGCCCATGCAAGAAAGGAGCTAAGATTATTGTTCTGTGATATTTCACAAGCAAAACAAAGACTTAACATATGCTTTGTTTTTCAGAATTGTTTACTTTATTATTATTACAGTCTCACAGCATGCCCACTATAAATGCCATTAAGTTCACTTCACAACAAATTCACATTTCCTTTTCTCTCATGGGGCAAATATATAACACATAAAATCATAAACATATTGTGCAATTATAATATTATAATATCAGAACTAAAAACACAATTTATTGGCCCACAAAAGTGATTGTTTCAAGCATCTAACTTGCTCATACAGAAAGAAAAAAAACATTGTTAGGAAACGTGAATTGGTACTCAGATCTTCAAGACACAGCTGCTCTGTAATCTTCATATTTAAAAACACAGCCTAAATATGATTGACAACTAGACATCCAAATATGTTGTCCATATAATGTTACTAAAGTATCAGAGAAATTCAGGAGCTATAGCCCTGCATTTATAGGCACCACCAACATGCCTACATAGTCATTATAATGTGCTAGGTTTCCAAGTAGCATTATATTCTGTTTTTCCAAGGTGCCAGAGGCACATGGGATATATGCAAATGATCCTTATGAACATCAGGTGTTTCAGCTAACGATGAAACAAGTCATGGCCATTCAGAATTGCCAGTTAGCTGAAACACCTGATGTTCATAAGGATCATTTGCATATATCCCATGTGCCTCTGATACAAGAGGTTTGGGAGGTCACTCAGTGGAAGTTCTAGCTTTGGTGGAGTTTTCATTTTGTTTTTACTGATTGTTTTTTCAGTGACCTTCTCACTTATTGTTTTAGTTTTCATTCTATAAAACAGAAACATCATTTGCATCTCTCCAATAAAACTGGATTTCTGTCACTGGAAAGATGCCATCACCAACAATTCCTGCATGGCCCAGGGTAAAATGGCTCGGGCTAATTCAATGCCAAAGTTGATGCAATCTATAAGAGAATAATGACAGTCTTAGATGCAGTCTGTTCTTCAGTGTCCACTGGAAGGTTTTGCTGTCAAAGGAGGACTGACCAAATGCTTCATATATGCAAGCATGGACAACCATTTATTTCATTGTCACGTTCTGGTATAGTGCATCTACAGTCATTTCACTACCACAATCTGATATGTTGCATATACTCAATTTCCACATGTGGTTGGTACCCAACTTGCATTCAGAGTAGGTAATACAATATGTGATCAGAATATATCTGCTGGGTTGGCATTACATCAGGAATAAAAAATATATATATTTTACAGCATAGAGATATTTTTAGTCACAGCAATATAGCACCACCTAACATTTTTGTAGTGACCATGTCAATATAGCTGAACCAATTTCTTCTTGACCATTAGGATGTCTGAAATCCTTAAAGTAATTTACTGATGTTTTTATATATACTATGGTATTTAGTGAGTCATGTGCTGCAGTGTATTTTCCTGCTTGTCCTTGCATATATTTTGGAACATCTTTTAAATAAAAAGCTTCATAAAACTTTTTATTAAACTATTCCGCAAATATATTTAGTTTTTCCTACTGTGACCTTAATTTGGAGTAACATGCAGTGACTCCATAGACTTTAATGGGGCACCTTCATACATACATGACGATGCACCCATTAAGGTCTATGAACACAACAAACTTTTTGTTCTACACTAATGCTACAGAGGTTAAAGTTCACTGTTTTTACTCAGTAACATCAGCATACAGAAAATATGTATTGTAAAAATATTGTGCTTGTTTAAGAAAAAGCCAAAAATATTACCTGGTGGTGGAAAGTACTGTTCAGTTGTTCTGCAAATCATTTAAAAAATAACTTGACAGTATTAATTGCAATTTGTGCTTAAGTATCCAAGTGGAATTCTCTGAAAATGTTACTAATAATTTTCAAATGGGAAATGACATATGTGGTGCTATATACCATATACAGGGTTTTCATGTGCACTTTACTATCACAGTGAGGCATGTTGCACTTTAATGTTTTGTACTGGGGTGGACGTGAGGAATGCAATACATGTAAGGAATATATCAGTATCGAGCTGGTGTTATGTCAGAATTCAATATTATATATTTTTCTCAAGAAAAGGGATGTTTAGAAAGATGCCACCCACAAAGCTCATTGTACTGACCTTATCAAGACAGCCAGGCCAAAGTTAATACTGCACTATAGTAAGTGTTTAATACTGGAAAAGCAGGTTTGTTTGTTCCTAACAAGTCTAATTTTCTGAAAATGTAGCTAATATTACTTATAATTTATTTATTCATATCTCTGGTCAGGATAGCCTAGCTAGGTAGATTCCATTTTTACCAGAGATCAAAGAAGAAAAGTTATGTAACAAAAATATAGCTAGCAGATACAACTAAACACACACACACACACACACACACACACACACACACACACACACACACACACACACACACACACACACACACACACACAAAATAAGCCAGATGATAACTAGAGTAAGAAAGATAAAACAAATAAACTAGCACACAGCATGTACCAAATCACATAGGATTTTCAAAAATTAGACACTGCTCATTGATTTTCCAGACTAATATAATGCATAATAGCAATGTAGTATCTATGTAGTCTGACGCAGCATTGGGAATTTAGCTCACAATGCACAGTTTTACTTACATTCAGTACTCTGGTTTACACAATTAGATTATACTTCAGTGGTTTGCACTTACTTTCACCATCATAACTCATACATGTTGATACACAAGAAACATTCATCTTAGTAGAATCAATGGAAATTTTTATTCTTCATAATTTGGATATGTTAGTTCTGTACCATATTTCTCATTTCAAAGAAATAACACTTTAGCACTCTTCATAATGCTTGGCATTCAGTTCAAAAATAATATCCAGAGCTCTTTGACATGCTTGTCAGTACACTTAGTTTAGATGCAGTTGTTGACACAAAAAAAATTGAATATCACTGTACCATCACCCTTTATCAGTCCAAGCTTTTCATTTTTGACCAGGTTCTAACAATGTCCCTCATTTCAGTTTCACAACTTTTTTTCCACATTACACAACTTCTTACCACCTTTCACCCACAGGCCTAACAACTACATCTCTTCATATCCAGTTTAAACTTCTGTATCAGCGTCTCCATACAGCTTGAGGTTGCAGAGAGATTCTCTGCACTGGACTCTTATTCTGTCTGGTCAGCTGAGCATGCAACCACAATGGTGTTGCCACTACTACTCTAAGCACTCTCAGACTGTATCACTTGTGGCTCACTTTTATGAAGAAGAAGACTGAAGGAATGGTGTGTGTATTCCACTAGTCCTTCATGTAGCCCCTGCTTACATGTATCAAGGGTACCAGAACTTGTCAAAGATATGGGATGCATGGCTAGGATTAAAAAGGCCCTTGTGAGCATTATCCTAGTAAACACATATGATCCTATATAGACGTCCTCCTCCTCTAATCAGCCCATACATTAGGATCTTTAGAGAGCACTGTTACAGTAGTATTTGTGTGCGCGCATGTGTGTGTGTGTGTGTGTGTGTGTGTGTGTGTGTGTGTGTGTGTGTGTGTGTGTGTGTGTGTGCGCGCGCGCGCGAGTGTCTGTGTGCGTGTGCGTGTGTGTGTGCACGTGCATGCATGAGTGCGTGCGTGCGTGTGTGTGTGTGTGTGTGTGTGTGTGTGTGTGTGCGCACGTGTCTGTGTGCGTGTGTGTGTGTGTGTGTGTGTGTGTGTGTGCACGCGCGTGCGTGTGCGTGTGTGTGTGCATCTGTGCGCGCGCGCGCGTGTGTGTGTGTATGTGTGTGTGTGCGTGCGTGTGTGTGTGTGTGCACATGCTTGTGTGTGAGACACAGGTCCATAGGTTTACAGGCTATGTCTCCTACAGGCTAATGACCACTCCCCACAGGGCACTGACATGTACATGTTTTAAGTCTGGTATCCACATACCTCTCAATATTTTAGCACAAGAAATCCAGACAAACCCTAAAATAATGGTGGGACAAAGGCCCAAGAATAGAGACAGATTTTAAATAATGCTCTTATAAATTTGCAAAGTTTCTAGAATAACAGGTTTTGTTTTAGCATGCATTTTCTGAAGGATGCAAAGTATAAAATGCAAATGTGTGTCTATTTAGCGACTTCAATTCTCAAGACTTTGCCATAAAGCCACAAATATTATGAGGAACAGACCAAAAATATGAGGCAAAAATCTGGACATTCTGCGAAAATCTAGACAGTTGAGAGATACTGGTATCCATCTTCTGACACTTGCACAGAGAAGGGGAGATACTCTGATAAAAATATGCAGTTGTGACTCAAATTATTTTACTGGGAGAAGGAGCTAAGTTTGTTTAAATGGAAAGAGGGAAGAGTAAGTGCACACACACGCACACACACACACACACACACACACACACACACACACACACACACACACACACACACACACACGTGTGAATGTGCACGCATGGCTGTATTTTCTTTAAGTCTGTGACAGCATGTGAGTGTACCATTATTTCATGTTTCTATGTACAGATGAAAGTTTGTATGTTTTGAATTCCCGGGGATGTGACCTCTGACCCCTGAAGTAAATACACTGATTAACTTTCCAAAGAAGGGCCACTTTTCTTCTTTTCATTTACCTGCTTCAGTGTAGTCATTTAACAAGAGCAGTATCTAATGACTTCACTTATTCTTTGATTTGCAATTCTTTACAGCTAAGCTGAAGTATAAAATGTCAAGATGGAAGATCACAAATCCAAAAGGATACTTCAGTTTAGTATGTTCTATCAGAGAACACTTTAAAACCTTCTTGGAACTGATGACTGCTTCTCTCCTCTTTAGAAACAGCAGACATATGTAGAATTACCTAATGCTTTAGCAGACTCCACGGCTCCGGCTAGACCTTGTTTTGAAAAAACATTCCATAGTCAGGGCAGTGAAGCAATGAGCCAAACAGCAGGATTCATCCTTCAAGCAACATGTCAAGAAGTTCATCGAAGCTTAGTGACTTTTAAAGAGAAACTCTGCATTCTGACCTTGTCCTACATCTGATCTGTTTTCTGGAATTTAATTTGCATAGTGGAGGAAGGAGTTCAGTCAATAATACATATCACAGTTTCTACAAGTTTCCGAGACATTCATTTTATTTTGTGCCATACAATCAGATAAAATAGATATACTTGATAATAGGGTAGATAGCTGTTCACTTAATGAGATTTGATGTTAGCTGAGCAAATACACGATAATGAAGTGGGTGCATATATGAGTATACTTAGCAAAATATTGGTTAACACAGAGAATACTTCTCTAAGGAGTTTAGTATGTGTAAAAATGACTCATAGTGTGAGTGGCCCCAAACTAAGAGTGAACAAATGAACTATAATAACCAACACCACCCTGTGCAAAGATAGAGAGGAGACTATGCAGTTGTTTAAGAAAAAGATGCAGCTGCCCTGTGTGGTTCCCAGGGACAGCAATGCATCAAAGCCAGACCCTATGCAATGTGAATCTGGAGCTATGCAGCATGTGATATGATTGTGTTTCTTGTGAAATTGGGCACAATCAAGCTTAGTTTAATACACAGTTCATTGATATAGTGATACATAATATGACACATATGACTGAAGACTTACTGCATCCTATACTACTAATACAGACATAATAAATCCATATTTATTTGTGCCTTTACATATTTTGTTATGTATCAGTGTATTGACAGACTTTGCATGCATTGAACTACAGTACTGCAGTCTGCATGTCTGGCAGGTAATGTAATACAAGTGCCAGATGTGAGTGTCAGTTATCACACAGGGCACCATGTATCCTGCCCACAGCTTGTCTGATAGCCATGCTTGGAATGCAAATACTAGATATGAAGAACCAATATCTTACACTGCAGCATGCACTGTTCCCAGTGCTATCCACCAGGGGGCAGTCACTGCACTGATATGCCACATGGACCATAACTTGATGATATCGCTACCTGTATGGTAATGTAGTTACAGCATGAGAGTGATCATATCCAAAAATTTATTCTGCAACCAGCCCAGTGCTGTTCACAAAAAGTGACCACATCTGCAATGAATTACCTCCTCCACCATGGCCATCCTGATAGCCCAACCTGTATAGTATATGGTATAAATCAAATGGCATATGTGAGCAGCCACAGTTTCACAAAACACTATGTATCTTACACAGTGTATCTTCTGCAGTGATATGGCCGGCCCATGTATTGAACTATCATTTGCACCACAACATACAAGACTAATTCATCTTGGCAGAGAGATCTAAGTGCTACAAAAGTGGCCATAATCCCACAATGCAATATGTATGCTGCCCAAAAAATGCCCACACAATGCCAACATATGCTTTGACATATCATCTATACTGCATTCATCTGCTAACCAGATCGGCCAAGCTCTCATAGTTTGGAATCTAACATACTGTTGCAACAAATGCAAGCTGTATTGCAGATAATGCAAGTTGCAACACGTTACATTTGCTTGTTCATTTGTGCATTCATTTAGTATTTATTCATGCATTTTTTTACCTTTATCTATCTAGCAAGCCTGACTTGACAAAGTCCTTTCTCACTGGTGCTGTGGGAAGAAAGGATCCAAATGACTCATATTTATGCAAACATTCAGTGTGAATATGCACTTTATATACACATATGCTTTTTAATATACAAGTATGCACATGTTTAACATATAAATACCACTTTATACACATTATAAAGATAATTCAGCAAGTTTTAATTGCATGCAGATTTGTAGCACATTCAGCTTGAATTAACAGTATTAACAGTGTTTATCTGTCCACACACACACACACACACACACACACACACACACACACACACACACACACGCACGCACGCACACACACACACACACACACACACACACACACACACACACACACACACACACACCCACAGACACATGTGTGGGCATATACATATATATATATATATATATATATATATATATATATATATATACATATCTGTATCCCTATCAGAGGATCAAGTTTTCAGAAACTTGAAATGCATATGGTCGGGACCATATGATCAAGATTCCAAAAATTTGAACATCCCAAAAAATAAATAAATAAACACAAAAATCTAACTTTTTTTTTACATTTCTGCAGGGGGCAAGTCCTCTTGCACCCCCTACACCCATTGAAAATTAAATATACCAACTCTGAGATTGCACTAGAGTGAAGGAAAAGGTAAATTTCCCTTTCCAATCCACACTGTACCACGATCTCCATTCAAAACCTTTGAGTTTTCAGAAACTTGATCATATGGTCATGGCCATATGAATTTTGAGTTTCTGGAAACTCAATCTTCTGACAGGGATATATATATATATATATATATATATATATATATATATATATATATATATATATGTGTGTGTGTGTGTGTTAAGAGAAAAAGTTTTAAAACATACTGTTATTTGTCTTTTTCCTGTTCTTGCAAAGTTAACATGTTATTTGTTGGGATATGCCTATCAAAGATGGGAATCATCTGTGAACAAAATGCAGCACTGCTTATGAACCTGAATGATATTTGTTTTCTGCATTTCAGAATAAAGAGATTTGGTTATAGCTTAGTGAAGCCTGGGATAAGGACGCATGGCCGAGTAAGAGTTAATTTACTGAAGCAGGCTCTGTGTCCTGGAAAATTTAAGCTACCATTGTTGAACTGAACATTCTGTACTTCTTGAACATTCTGTACTAACTGTTGGTTTGAGGTGATTTGTGATAAACATGTTTATCCTATATGTTTTTCATAGCCAACTGTCAACGGTCAGAAATGTAACAAAAGTTGTTTTGCTTGCAGTATAAAAGTTGATGTCAGTAAACAAGTTGACCAGAGGAGATCATCTTGGCCAACATGCTGTGTAATCTGGTTAGCTGCTAATAAAGAAGTTTTTCATCACCTGAGGCAGATGCGACTCATTTGAATTTTTCTTCTGACAATTTGGTCCTTCGGACCGGAAACCTCTACGAAGATACGGATCAGACAGACAGAGGGTTTCTCATCTTAAGATTCCCTCGACTGAAAGCCTTCCGACTGATTTGTCGTTGAAAGGAGGCCGGACACTCTCTGATCCCTATCTGAGGGACGGTTTCTGAACAAAAAGGGGAAACGGAGTCTCATCTGGTTCAGGTAGGATGAAAAATAAATTTTCTTTTAATTTAATTTAACCTTGTCGACAAGGGTTTTATTTTTTTTTAGTTAAGGGTGGGTAGGATTACTTGTTAAGATTATTTTGTTAGGATCATCCATTAAGATAGCCCCATTTTACAATAAGCTCTGTAAAATAACTTTGATACAGTCCTAAAATAAGAAATCTAGGGGAAACATGGGTTCCAGTTGCTGCAAGTGTAAGAGTGATGTCTGTTTAAATGTTGATGCTAAGTATATGAAAGGTTTAAACAAAAATAATGTTAAATTTTTGAAAAAGTGGAAGTTGAAATATGATTTTGATGGTACCCTGAATAAGAATGCCTGTGCAAAATTGGTTAGAGATTTGAAAAGAGATGCGGGAACTAGAACTAAAAAGCAAAGACAATTGGGATTTCCCCAAGCACAAAAATGGTTAGAAGAAGCAAATAGATGAGCTATAAAAGAAAAACAGTGCCAGGAAAAAGAAAAAAATAAATCAAAAGGGATCACTGGTGCCAAGTGGAAAAGTAGCTTTATTTTTAGATAAGGAGGATGAACATACAGTTTGTGCGGTACAAAGGCAGGCAACTGCCCCACCGTATGGGGAAATTGCTGCTGCCGTACCGGCGGAACCTCCTCAATATCAGTCTGAAGATGTGGGATCTGTACAGCAGGGTGGGTTATTGGCTGCACAAGGGAACATTGTGACCCCTCCAATTTACCTGCAAATTCCGGTAGTACCCAAGGTTGCTTTGCAACAGGTAGACCAACCTATGCAGTTAAGGTCAGGACCAGCAGGGCAAGAACGTTGGGCCATTAAACTTTCTGACTACTCAGAAGCTCTTCCCTTAATACAAGTTGCAAACCCACAAGCAGGGGATGTTGGACAAGAGCCAACTATTTTAGTTTATCATCCCTGGGCTAGAGAGGATATAAAACGAGCTACGGATGGTATGCCTCATCCCAAGGTTAATTTTCAAAAGTTTTCTGAGGACATAGTTGGTATGCATTTAAGTTATCATCTAAATGGTTTAGAAGTAGAACAAGTAGTGTGACAAATCCTAGGTCCAGATTGGCACTTAGTTTGTGGTACTTGGACATGTAAGGCAGATGACAGCACTACACTAAAGCATAATTCTGGGGTGTTAGACACGCGAGTCACTGATCTGTTAAAGAGAATTTCTGATAAGTGGCGTCCAAGAGCAGATTGGACAGTAATAAATCAGTGCATCCAAAATGATGATGAATCTGTAGATCACTATATTGTAAGATTGACAGAAGTGTTCAATAACCATTGTGGAATGATGATTCCGCAGGATCAGACCAATGATAGTCCGTATGAGCAGCAATTGAAAAATGCTTTTCTTAAGGGTTGTAGGGCTCCGATAAGTAGTTTTATAACTAAGCATATGGTAGATCATAGAACATGTAGACTGCAACCTTTGTTTGAATATGCACGGCATGCTGAGCGACATTTCAATTTAAAAAAGAAAAAGAAAGTACAAGTGTTAGCAGTAGGGGATGATGGTGGTATATTCTTGGTACAGGACCAAAGGGGGCAAGGGCACCGTGGTGGTGTAAAAAAAGTGGGGGCCCGAAATGGGACACGTTAAATAAACCGGGTGGATATTCAGAGGAATATGAGGGGAGGTTAAAATGTGGAGAATGTTTTAAGTGCAGTAGACGTGGGCACTTCGCTGCCGACTGTGAAGAGTGGCAACATCCCCCACAGCTTACGAACAAGGGCTCCGCATGACTATATGATAGTAAAGGAAGGCGCCAAATTCATTATTGTGATTATTGTAGAGAAGAAGAAAGTGAGAATGATTGTGATGATGATGAGGCAGACACTCTCTGCGATGAATGTCAGAACACTCAGAAGGAAGGGCGGGATTGTGACTGTGAAGTCATAAACCTGGCAAATTTGGGTATTGATATGCATCTGGATCAAAAACCCATGATAGAGTTTTTGGTTGAGGGACAGAAAGTGGAGTTTTTATGTGATTCAGGTGCATCGCGTACACTTTTGGGTCCAGCAGTTCTGCCCCCGAACTGCGAGATGGACGAGTTTGTCCTTGTGAAAGCAGCAAACGGGAAAATTTATAAGGAACCACTGTCTCATCCTCTATTGTTCACAGATCCACAAACAAACCAAACTGTTAGGTGTAGGGTAATTATATCGAAAGTTTGTCCAGTTAATTTGCTGGGAAGAGATTTGATGCATTTGTTTGGAATAGCGGCAATTCCCACACCTAAAGGCATTGAGGTGAAAAGGTTAGCGGATGGCTTGGTGGTACAGGGAGTACAAGACTTGTTTTACTGGTATAGCCAGGACTTGATTTCAAATGGGCCAGGGAGGGTTGATACAGATTTGATCAACCTAGCTTTAAGCAAATCTAGGAGCGGGTTACCGCAGGTTGCGGCGCACTTACATTGTACAATGTTCTACAGAAAGGCCCCTGGTCCGGATAAAGAATTTGAAAAAGAATTCTTTAAGCACAAACGTGCAAGGATAATTTTGAATGATATGTTTTGGGATACGCAAAGTAATACAGTAGTGACCGGTGCTTTGACTAAGGAAATGAGTTCTTTATATCGCTCAGGTTATAGCCCACATATTTCAATTACTAAAGCGGTGGGGACACATTGGGTAGATTTGGTGAAAAAGGTAATGAATTGGGACACAATGTCTGAAAGTCAGTTGAAGGATCAACAGATCCAGGTACAAAGATTAAATTGGGTGACTTGGGCACAACCAAGTGTGCACTTCAGGGATGACAAAACAGAAAGGGCATGACAAATCCTCCTAACCCAAGAGGAAGATAGTGCGTTAAGTGCCTTACCTGTAGATTTATGGTCAAAAGTTAAAGGGGATGTAGGACTGATGAAAACAGCAGGTGAAGTTTGTATAACTCCAAAGTCAGGTTTTAGACCTCATAAGCACCAATACCTGCTAAGTAAACAAGCAGAGAAAGGAATTAAGGCAGTCATTGAGCAGCTAAAACAGGTAGGAATTCTTGTTGAATGCCCAGATTCACCCTGCAATACTCCATTGTTTCCTGTAAAGAAACCGGATGGGTCATGGAGGTTGGTTCAGGATTTACAAGCAGTTAATTCAGCTGTGATCCCAAGAGCACCGGTGGTCCCTGACCCCTATACATTACTTAATGATTTACTACCTCAGCACAGATATTTTTCTGTCATAGATATAAGCAATGCCTTCTTCTCCATACCACTACATAAGGAGAGTAGATTTTGGTTTGCATTCACTTATCAAGGTAAAAGATACACCTACACCAGATTGCCACAGAGTTATTGTGAGAGTCCTACAATATTCGCACAAGAAATGGCTGCGAATTTAGCTCAGTTTGTTCCCCAGAGGGAAGCCAGGTTCTGTTGTATATAGATGATATTTTGTTGGCCTCACCCACGCAGGACGGTTGTAAAAGGGATACCCTTGCCCTTCTTAGTTTTTTAGCTGAGCAAGGACATAAGGTAAATAAAGAAAAGTTACAATTGTGGAAAGCACAAGTAAAGTACTTGGGTTATTTAATTTCACAGGCAGGTAGACAATTGGAGAACAAAAGAAAACAAGCAATTCTTGAGGCACCTATGCCCACAACTAAGCAGGACATGATGTCCTTTTTAGGTGTGACTAATTTTTGTAGAAGCTGGATCCCTAACTATGCTGAGGAAGTAGGGCCATTGACCACACTAATCTATGACACTCCCATGGCAGCTAAAAATGATATACAGTGGACAAATGCGGCAATACAGGCATTTAATAGAATTAAGCAATTGATAGCAGGATCCTCTGTTTTGGGTTTTCCGAACTATTCTAAGCCGTTTGTACAAATGGTTGATTGTAAGGGAGGATATATGACTTCAGTTCTGGTACAAGTACATGGGGATAAACAGAGACCGATAGCTTTCTACTCCTCCAGATTAGATCCTGTTGCAAGGGCATTGCCGCATTGTGTTCAAGCTGTAGTGGCAGCTGCCATGGCAGTACAAGCCTCAGCATCATTAGTTTTGTTTCACCCATTACAATTGCGGGTTCCACATTCAGTAGCTACTATACTTTTGCAAGATAAGATAACCTTTTTAGCTCCTAGTCGACATTTGTCATGTATGACAGTGCTGCTGACACAGCCTCATATGACCATAGAAAGATGTACTACACTTAATCCGGCGACACTTTTGCCGACTCCAGAAGAAGGTACTCCACACGTTTGTTTAGAGTGCATTCATGACAAAGTGCTTCCCCGACCAGATTTAACGGATATTCCCTTGGTAGATTCTGATCTCATTTTGTTTGTAGACGGATCAGCAAAGAAGGACACTGTAGGAAAGACACTAGTAGGGTATGCAGTCACCACAGAAACTGAAGTTTTGGAGGCAAAAAGATTGTCAAACATTTATTCTGCACAAGCAGCTGAGTTGGTGGCTTTGACTCGAGCTTGTACCTTAGGGTTGGGTAAAAAAGTGACAATTTATACAGATAGTCAATATGCTTTCTCCACTGTACATGTTTTCGCTCAACAATGGAAGAATAGGGGAATGGTTACTGCGACAGGCAAGCCAATAAATCACAGAGGTTAAATTTTACAGTTGTTAGATGCAGTGCAACTACCACTTCAGATAGCGAAATGTAAATGTTCCGCACATACCAACAAAAAAGATCCTGTCTCCAGGGGAAATGCCCTTGCTGATATGGCTGCAAAAAAGGCGGCTCAAGAAAATGATTTGCTTTTACATGACAATGATATGGAGCCCGGACACCTCTTAGACTTAGAGACACTAAAAGTAATGCAAACATTGACAACACAGAAGGAAAAATGTCGTTGGGTAAAATATGGTATCACTCAAAAGGATCGGTTGTATAGGGCATCAGATGGCAAAATGGTATTACCCTCAAACCTTTTTAGGTATGCGGCATTGGTTAGCCATGGACCTGCCCATGTAGGAGTACAGACAATGATTCAAATAGTGTTTAAGGTGTTCTGGTGTAAGGGGTTTTCAACTTATGCAAAGCAATTCTGTTTATCTTGTTTATTATGTGCAAAGTATCATGCTCAGGGGGGAGTTAAGAAGTCTCAGCAGGCATTCCCTACCCCTCCATATCCATTCCACACACTCTGTATGGACTTTATTGAATTGACACCCTCAGAGGGTAAAGGTTCTGTTTAGTCATTATTGATGCTTTTTCTAAATGGGTAGAAGCTTTTCCAGTGAAGCATCCGAATTCACAAACAGTAGCAAAGCTTTTGACTACAGAAATAATTCCCCGATTTGGTTTACCAAGACGCATTTACAGTGATAATGGGTCTCATTTTGTTAACCAGATTGTTCAGAAGTTGGGTCAAGTGTTTCAAATTGATCTTAAATATCATTGTGCTTATCATCCCCAATCAGCTGGACTGGTGGAAAGACACAATGGTGTCTTGAAGAGTAAGCTCCGCAAACTGATGGCAGAAACACATAGATCATGGGTTTGGCACTCCTGTATATGCGAATCTCACCTTCCTACAAAGGACTTACACCATTTGAACTTTTGTTTGGGAGACCATATTACGTCCCGCAGTGGCAAGGATTGTTGCCAGCGGAACGTGAGGGGGGTGAGGAGCTAGCAGATTATATGAAGAAGCTGCTAAATGTCAAATCTCTTGTAACCAATGACTCCTTTGCAGATTCCAGAAATGAAACCTTGTTAAGCATGGCACCCGGGGACTGGGTGTGGATCTGAATTGTGAAGAGAAAGAATTGGTCATCCCCCAGGTGGGAAGGCCCATACCAAGTATTAATCTTGACACCTACGGCTGTAAAGATTGCTGAGAGGACTTCGTGGATTCATATCACCCACTGTAAAAAACTCAAGGCTCTTCCTTCTACCATTGATGTTGGTCAAACTCCACTGGACCTCTGAGTAGAAAGTCTGGCTACAAAGGGGGATTAGCCCAATAGGGGTTAGTTTGTCTCAAACCCAGTGAAGAAACCAACGGAGCGAGGTAGTCCTTTGGGAGGATGGCCATGTTCAACTGGTACTTGGACTGTCACATGATGATGATTTTGGTGGCAAAAGTAAATATCTCCATACAAGAAGGAACAGTTGCAAGAGAAAAAGGAATGGTGGTGCTGCAAGCGCAAACAGGTGTTACTACTGTGTTTAAGGTGAAACTTTGTGAAGGAATTTTGGACTGTTCTAAATGGAACAATAATAATTTCTTGACTTGTGCAAAATACTTGTGCAATAGAGACTGTACATCCTGGTCAAATGTTTGGTGGTCAACAGATGTGAATGAATGGGAAACAAGTGGTGCAGTGATACCAGAGAAAGATAAAAGCAGGCAACAAAGAATAAAAATTGCGCAGTCCCAAGGTACCGGAGCAGTTACTATAACCATTGTGTCACCACAAGAAAGTGATTCAGGAATTTATGGAATCGGAGTGTCCCTTCCAACTAGAACTGATCCTTTGGGGACCCTCCAACTTAAAGTACAAAGCCTTAAGAATGCGACAAGTAAAGCAGATTTTGCCTTCACAGAAGAAGAACAATTGTTACTCGAGACGGGATTCGTACACCATAATGAATGGTTATCTTGGGTTAGATATAGTACCCGAGAAGCACATTGTGAAAACTGTATTTCTTGTGCTGAAGGTAAACAGCAATTAGCAACAGTCCCATTGATGCAAGATGAAGGTAACCTAACTTGTCTGTTAAAATTATTCTTCAACAAAACTGAAGATAAATGCAAAAATGAAACTCAGCATTTTCCAGTCATAAGCAAAGTTGAGAAACCGCCTACAGCGATTTCCTATCCAGGTTCGTATATGTGCATTTCCAGAGATGGCACAGGGAAGAATTATAGCAATATGGGACAGAACTATTGCAATGTTACTGTGAATGGCAATGAGAATCCACTTCTGGAGAATCAGACTCATAGTTTAGCAGGCGTATGGTGGTTATGTGGAGACAACAAACTCAGATCAAGGCTTACGATTCCCTAGAAGGGAACTTGTGCACTTGTAAAGTTAATTCTGCCATTCTACATTTTCCCAGTTCCAGCAAGCAATTTCGTAAGAGAATTCGAGATGAAGCCGAAGTGGTTGAGAAGGAGGAAACGAGAGGCACCGAAGCAATCCTTCGATAACGGTGTCTATATCGATAGCATTGGCGTACCAAGAGGTGTACCTGATGAATACAAAGCGATAAACCAAATAGCAGCTGGTTTTACATCCATCTTTGTCTGGATTCAACCTAATAAGAATGTGGACTGGATCAACTACATTTACTATAACCAGCAGCGTTTTGTGAACTATACCAAAGATGCATTGAAAGGAATTGCTGAACAACCGGAGGCCACTTTGCAGGTGGCATGGCAGAATCGAATTGCGTTGGATATGCTCCTGGCCAAAGAAGGAGGAGTTTGCAGGATGTTTGGGACTTTCTGTTGTATGTATATTCCAAACAACACTGTGCCTGATGGAAGTATCACTCGAGCTTTGAAAGGTTTGGAAATGTTATCCGAAGAATTAGCAGAGAACTCTGGGGTAAGTAATCCCTTTACAGACTTTCTACAAACGTGGCTTGGAAAATGGAGTAATCTCATCAGCAGTTTCCTGGTGTCCATTGGAGTCGCTGTGGCTATCATGGTGGTATGTGGTTGTTGTTGTATACCCTTTATCAGAGGTCTTCTACAAAGACTGGTTGATACTGCTGTCACGAAGACGATGTACCAGCAATTGCAACAGACTGGTGAAAGTGAATACATTGAAGTGTGACATTTGCAAATGTTTTTGAAGTTTAAAAATTTGTCTTGCCAGTGAAGTAATGTATGCAAAGAAAAACTTAGTTTTTACCATATATTGCTGAAATAAAAGACAAATAAAAGTGTTTTCAGGGGGGAAATGTTAAGAGAAAAAGTTTTAAAACATACTGTTATTTGTCTTTTTCCTGTTCTTGCAAAGTGAACATGTTATTTGTTGGGATATGCCTGTCAAAGATGGGCCTCATCTGTGAACAAAATGCAGCATTGCTTATGAACCTGAATGATATTTGTTTTCTGCATTTCAGAATAAAGAGATTTGGTTATAGCTTAGTGAAGCCTGGGATAAGAACGCACGGCCGAGTAAGAGTTAATTTACTGAAGCAGGCTGTGTGTCCTGGAAAATTTAAGCTACCATTGTTGAACTGAACATTCTGTACTTCTTGAACATTCTGTACTAACTGTTGGTTTGAGGTGATTTGTGATAAACATGTTTATCCTATATGTTTTTCATAGCCAACTGTCAACGGTCAGAAATGTAACAAAAGTTGTTTTGCTTGCAGTATAAAAGTTGATGTCAGTAAACAAGTTGACCAGAGGAGATCATCTTGGCCAACATGCTGTGTAATCTGGTTAGCTGCTAATAAAGAAGTTTTTCATCACCTGAGGCAGATGCAACTCATTTGAATTTTTCTTCTGACAATATATATATATATATATATATATATATATATATATATATATATATATATTGCATACATTTTTCAAACCAAGTTTATTCAATAACACTGTGATAATGAACAATGCTGGCATAGGGATCATTAACATTGACATATATACAATATTTATTTATTTATTTATTTATTATTTATTTATTTAAATTTGTTGACCGGGAGTGTCCGACTGGACGTAGGTCCATTTTCAGCGGAGGCCCGGGGAGAAAAGCTCCACAGTAAAATAAACAGACAGTAGTTACATTGGATTACATAGCGATTAACAATTTAACATAGCAATTACTTACAACATATTTACAGATGAAGAACATAGTACATCAGTAGGCAACTAGAATCTTTATCTGTGAAGTACATAACAGACATTAACAAATGTTACAATGAGAAGTTCCTGCTGTATAATAAGTACTAGGCTTATGAGCATCTGAGCTTGCTATAATCAAGGTAGTTAGTAATATCATAAAACACACACACACACACACACACACACACACACACACACACACGCGCGCGTGCGCACACACACACTTTAAGCTACAAATAATTGTCCCAGAAAAATTAAAATATCAACCATGGCTCAGCAAATATAGCCCTTGAGTGTTTAGAACAACGGGATCCCTTATCTGCAGGCATATGAAGGTCCTTGAGCTGTCATTGATATTGTTCTTACAGTAACGGCAAGTGAGTGAAATAGTACCATTCTACAATAATAACAATGACTGCCATTCCAAAGACATGAGTAGGTTTGTAAAGTCATCTATACCTAGAATCCAGAAAAGATCATTGGAGAGGGAAGGTGTAACATTGAAAATGGTACTGCCCACAGCAGAGTGCACGCTACTCCCTAAAGGTTGAACTTTGCTACAAGATCTCAGCATGTACTAATCGTCAGCATTATCTGGCTTGCATCGCCAACACTGACTGCTTCTTCAACCTCTCAGCAGATCTCATTGAGGTAAGATGCCATAAATGTGCTTTCTTAAAATGTGTGAAACAAACAATAGGGGAAAGGACATACTTGGGAAAATGAGTTCTCACCTATGCATTTATTTAACATTCTTTCCCACTTAGTGTGGTCAGTTTCCAATGCTTTGTGACTACCCTCATACCTCTGAACCTCACAGAGCAAGAAAGCTGGACAAATCCATAAATTATCTTGGTACACAGGCCAAAAAATAGGGATATTTTTCAAACATATACATATTTTTTAAAATATGGCTCTTAGAAACTTAGAACGTTAATAGAATAACAGCTTTTCAATTAGCGTGAATTTTCTCAAGCCTGAAACTCAAATGTCTGTTGTTATCTTCTGACTTCAACCCTCAATGATTTACCAATGATTTGTCAGAAAACCACAATTTTATGAGAACTAGACCAAAAATATGAGACAAAAACCTGGACATTCTGCAAACATCTGTACAGTTGAGAGGTATGAAGTCTGATCCATCACATAATATAGCTTGGATAATAGTCATTGTGGGGGCAGTATAATTTCCTAGATTAAGTTTAAGTATGTTATGGATTGTGACCTCCATACAGATTATATCTTAGCTAATGCTTAATAACTGAAGGTACTACCACCACTTCAAGGACAGCCCACCATACTGCTTGGCTACTTAATTAACTGTGTATATCCTTGACTTGGTAAGATGAAAAGGTTAAATCAAAAACATATGCCTTTACAAATCCACATAAGCCAGAAAACAGTTTTTGGTCTGACTTTTTTGCTTCACCAGGTCAAGACATATACAACATTCTTAGTTGTGAATGTTATGTGGTCCCATATTCTGTTGGATTTGATTGTATAAGGTTCTCAGACATCAAATGTTTAAGTAAAGATCATTATGTCACCCAAATCCCAAATCTCTCCTATGTTTTATATATGACACCTGCCTCACGTTGTAATGATTCAACCTCAGTTCAGGTAGCAGCCATACGAGGAGGGGCGTACATCTGGCCTAGATTAAATGATCCACATCTGTCACCCTAGAGTAGTTAATGAGATCATATAAACCTCAACTTCTTTTCATTCTATCAGCCATCAACTTTTCCTGGTACTTTTGGGGATATGATCATACCATGGAAAGCTATAAATCATTGTTTGCAATTTAGCCACAATACTGTATTTACTTAAGGAAGGGTTATGTCTAGCTAAAATAAGTATTTGGAAATAAGGTACATTTTAACCTCTAAGATTTAGTCAGAAAAGAAAGTGGAGAGGTTTCCCTTTATTAATGTAATCCATAAATACTTTAATAAAGAGCTTCAAAATTATTAGATGTGACACCCCTGCACTGGCCCAGTAATCAAGGAGCTTCAATCCTCACCACAGGCAACACTGGGAAATGTACACACTGGAAGGATGAAAATTACACACACAGTAAAGTGCAATTTCCCTTAAGAGCACACAGAGATCACAGTCAGTCTGGGGCTGTTTTTTTTTCCCTTTTTATCCAGATCCCCAATAAGACTCCTCACTGGCACAGCTATAGGATTGAGATCTCAGCTGAGTGGCCAAGCCAAAATCTCCAGCACCTTCTCTGTCCAACCAGTGCTTCGTACCCCTGCCCAAATAGCTGACAGACACACACACTTTAAGATTTGATTTATATACAAACACACACACACACACACACCTGGGAAATGCTGGCACAGGTTTACTAACTATGCCCCCTTCTGTCCAGACTATAAGGTAGTTATCACTGCCACCAATCATTCTTATCAGCTACTCTAGGCCCTTAACAAAGGGTGTCCAATCCTACTGTGTAATGTTACTAATAATCCAAATGATAGTTTTGACCAAGAGCCAGGTTATTAGGAGTGGTCTGTACAGTGTCACCAAATAGATTTGCAAGTACTCTAAGAACTTAAATATCTCTAAACAAACCAGCTACAATTAAAAGCTTTAAATATATTTAATAATAAATAATAAAATAACAAGACAATACTCAGAAAACAAACACACTTACTTCAGCATTTAAAATTACAGGAAATATTTTAAAACAACATTGCAGGACAGTGTCAAATAAATACAGAAAATGTCTAAACTAATCTTTACTACATCCCTTGAAAAATTAATTTTAATGTACTCAAACACTGTGCTGTTACTCTGATGCGTACTGTGGTGCATTTGAAGTCTTCTTAAGACACTCAGTCTTGCTGGCTGAATTCTGCTGAAAGCAAAGTCTAGTTATAGTTGCATTCACAGTCTGTTGCATACAGAAACTTGCAGAATATACACTGATGAGAGAATATACTTTGCAGCACCTGTCTTTAAGAGCAGTAACCAATAACTTTTATAATAAACCACACATACTTCTGTCACATCTTCAGAAAATGTTCTACTTTACTTCTCATATAGTACAGATGATGTGAGAGATATAACAGTTAGCTCAGGACAAATGTGTCCCTACCATTACCTCTAACATAACTGGATTTAATACAGACTTTATATATATTTTTAGTTAAACACACACCCTCTTGGTTTTGGAAAGATACTGCCTTGATGACGCAAATGCTGACACATCTGTTCTTGTGCAAATGCTGATAAGTAAACTGTCTTCAAGGAAACGCCTTGTGGATTAGAAACGCATATTTTTAAACTTTCTTAGAAAAACATGTCCTGTTGTCAGTTCTTTAAAGAAAGCAAATTACATTCTTGTCATGTCTGTAAGACGCCAGCTTTCTTGATGTGTGTGCAATACACTCATAAGCAAGTTCCTTATTTTTTTTAAGCCACGGTCATTTAGTATGGATGCTTATCACATATTACTAAACTCTGTTTCTGCATTTAAGCAAGCTTTATCTTATTCCTTATTTATGTTGAATATTTGTAGCAAAGTTACTTTCAACCTTAAAACCTTGTTGAGCATAATCTTACATCCCTGTCTATATCTAAAAGAGATACTATGCTCAAAAATCTTACTTACAGAGCAAGTGCAGATGGTGATGATGAGTGGATGTTCTCGCTAGGTCCAAGACAAAATGCAAAATGCACAGTCTCTCTCTGAAAGAGTTCTTAAATCAATATCAAATATTACTGCTGGGTTAGCTTGGGTGACATCACTCTTTGTCACCTGACTTCAGTTCCCAGGCTAAACAGATACTAACAGAATTTAACATGTCTGTGTGAGAAATACATATCTCTCAGATCTTTGTTGTTCCTCTAAGACATAAAACAATAAAACACTTACAAAACAATGCAGAAGACAACCTAGTTCTAGACATCATGTCTCCTTGGTGTATTGAAACTAACCTTTATAACAAAATCATAAAATAATTTAATTTCAGCTTATTTTCTTGAAGTTTTCCAAGTTAACTCTGTATGTTCCAGTTTCTACTATTAAAACACACATTTGCACAGGTATATAGTTTATATGCATTTCTGTTCTAAGTTAGCAAGGCATGCTGTGGTTACATTTTAGCTCAGTACATAACATACAGTTCTGTATAAATCATATCAATATTCATAAATAACATAAAATTATTTACAAAATTCCAGATAGCTGAGCTGGCAGTATTTGCCTATATGACAATGGCTATAAGCTTTGTTGGCATCAATTTCAGTGAATAGTTTATATGTTGTTGTAAGGCAAGTTTTTGGTCTATTGTTTTTAGGATAGCTTGCAGGTTGACACTTAGGTAGAAGTATTGTTTTTTCCTATTGTTAACCAAGTTGGTATCTGTTCGGAATGTGCATATAAATAGTTTTACTCATGGCTTAATCTTCATGTAAAGATGTCAATACTTTTAGCCAGAAGTTAGGTACTGCATTTGGGCCTGGGGGTTTCACATTAGGAGCTTTTCTTAACTTTCTTTCAATCTCTCTGGCTGTTATTTCATCCCATTTCATCTCTTGTACATTGGAACTTCTTATTCTTTCGTTTACTTCTTCTATTCGTTCAGCATCTTTATTATATTCCACAAGATCTTCATAGATATTTCTCCAAAATGGAGCTGTTTCTTCTTTTTTTTTGGTGATGTTTCGATTCCTTTTGCCTTGTTTTCCTATTCTTTATAAAACTTTTTGGGATATCAATAAATTGCTTATTTTGTACTTTTCCTTTATATTTACCTGTATATATTCTACGTTTTTTGCCTGTGCTGATATTTTTAGTTTATTGTTTGTGATTGTGCATGGCAGATCCTGATCTAGTTCTGATATTGCATATTGCTTTTATCATGTCTATCTTTCTGAGTATTTTTGTTGATCTGTCCCCTCTTCTATACTCCATTAACAGTGACACTTCTTGTCTTACTTGCTTTATATTTTTCTCTATTCGATACTTCCATGATGGCATTTGATTTCTCCTCTTCCTTTCCCTTACTGCCCTGTGTTTTTGTGATAAGATTTTATCTGTTATTAATTTAGCTGCACAGTAACATATCCTATTTACTTCTGTTATATATAATGAATTTCTAATTACTGCATTCATTGGTTTTTGTCAGTCTTCTAACTTTTTGGGTTTTAGTGATTTTTTGTATGCCTGTCCATCTCTATTAAATCAAGCAACTCTCTCTTAGATCATTTTCTTCTAAACTGAGGGTGCATTCTTTGCTCTCCATTTCCTGTGGGCATTCTACAGAAAGTTCCAGAGCATCTTCCTGTGCCACATTTTCTTCAGTTTCATCCTGTGTCATCTGTTGCTCTTTCATATTGAAACTCACTGCCCTATCACTCCACAATATTAACTGTGTCAGAGTTGCCCCAATTTCCTGTTCATTCCTTTGCTATGCAACTCCAACTGAACTTTTGTACTGGTTTCCTATGGAAGGCTCTAAAATATCTTCATATGGCAAGTGATCAGATGTTTCCACTGGTTTCCCCTTAATTCGGTGATCTATTGCTCTATCCTGCTGTGGGGTTACCAGAGTCAGATTTTCTACACTAAATCCTTTACTTCACAGGTAATCCATAACCTTAGTTTCTATTTATTTAACTTCTCCATTACTAATCCTCTTTTCTACTTTTCCTCTTTGTTTTCTTATTTTTGTATTGTGAAACTTTCCATATCCAGATGCCTTGTATTTCTCTTCAAATATCTTTGGTGCTGATCTTTTTTGTATTGATTAATTTTGTTTTTTTCTTTGCATAAATATTGCACCATATTAAATCTCTTC
This sequence comes from Protopterus annectens, assembly GCF_019279795.1. NCBI lineage: Eukaryota > Metazoa > Chordata > Ceratodontiformes > Protopteridae > Protopterus > Protopterus annectens. The sequence goes on along the minus strand of NC_056726.1, from coordinate 1,597,096,143 downwards.
TTCTTTTCCATATCCATATTTCTTCTAAAGATTTCTCCTGTTCCTCCTGTTTCCCCTTACTTGGGGGACTCATCTCTACTGACATGTGTTAGGACATATAGGGTCCAAATGGAGAAATAATAAATCAGCAAAAAAAAAAAAGGAAAGTAGTATTGCTGGATTTGAATTTTATCCTCAAGTCTTGGTTAGTACTTTCATGAGGTGGACCAGGTTTTTCACAAAATCTCACCAAGGTGACACTGATATATTTATCATGCTGTGATATAACTTGCATTAGACTTTCTACACTAACTCCTTCACTTCACTGGTATTCCATAATTTCAGCTGTTTTTTTAACTTCTACTTTACTAATCTTCTGTTCTGCATTCCCTCTTTGCGATCGTATTTTTTATATTGTGAAATTTTCCGTATCTGGATGCCTTTGCCTGTATTTTTCTTTGAATATCTTTGGGGATGATTTTTTTGTATTGATTAATTTGACTTTCTCCTTTGCATAAATATTGTACCATATCGGATCTCTCTCTCTTTCTCATGTCCATATTTCTTTTTTATACCTTTCAAAAATCTCTAGGTTTTGTTCTTGATATTTTTGCACTTCCTCAGTCACTTCTTTTTTCCAAATGGCCCAAGGTTTCTTGGTCCATGTTATGTTTTTGATAAATCTGTTGTACTAATGAACACAAATTTTTATATGAAGCTTCTGACAGTTTTTATTGTGTAAGTATTTTTCTTTCCTCTAATTTATCTTTTAATCATTTTGGATTCTTTCATCTGTAAATTCAGGGCTTCTTGCATAATAATTACAATACATGATTTCTTTCCTATCCTCTACAGTCGACTCACTGTATCATCTTTTGGATCTTTTTTGGCCTATCAGTTTTTGTGATTTTTGTGGAATACTACTTCCTCCTACAACAAGGAAGATCATCCTCTCCCTGGGCCTGGCCTAGCCCCATTAAAGTTATGTTTCTGTGTCTTGAGGATTCTGCACTGTCATTTTTTTCCACTCCTATCTCCAGTGCGTTTACTAGGATTGGGCACTTTTTTATCCTGGGTCTTCTGCACCCAGCTATCTTTTTTTATTTTTTAACCTATTTCTGTATATGATATATGCTATATAAAATACAGTCTATATATCAGTGTCGTCTTGGTGAGATTTTATGAAAAACAGGGTCCACCTCGTGAAGGTATTCACCAAGGATGAATTCAGTTCTAGCAATACTACCCTCATTTTCTTGCTGATTTATCAACTCTTCATTCAGACCCCATATGTCCTAACACATATCAATAGAAACTTATATAAGACAGAAAGTACTCTATAGCTGACAGAACCCAAAACATAAATACGTCAAGTACATAATGTCACACATTAACCAAATGTTTCATCCAAAGAAAACAAGAACATTGATCAACATTCCTGCCAACAGTTCATATCAAAACATGGATTTGTCCAAGTATTCAATCTGTAACTATACATATGAATTTGTTGTCACCAGTCACTAGAAAGACTTTCCCAATCCACAAAAAATAACACTTAAAGCAATGGCTATCACACATCTCACCCACCAATACTTAATATTTGACACTCCAAACCATATGCAATTAATTTGCAAGCTAAGTAGTACATCTTTAACATGCAAAGCTCTTATGATGCCCACTTTTGGTCCATGTATTATGTGCTTTGTGCCACAAATGGGCTAATTTAAGTAACATAAAACTAGCTAATCTAGGGATGTTGTTAGATGATATGACAGGAAAACGGTCCAACCATTACTTCTCCAGAATGTCTATGTTGAGTATATTCTCACATTTTCTCCTTGCCAAGACTAGTAATGGTAGAAATTCACCATTTGATATGAAAAAACAGCTCAACCTCAGATGGCATATATCACCTTTTACAATCTGAGACCCATTTTGAAAGAAACCATGAAGATCTCCCAGCCCAGAAATGGACATTCCCTGATATCTGTTGTAAATGTAAATATTGCTGTGATGATATGGGCTAGTGCCTGCATAGCTAGCTGGAGTTTTGTAAAGAATAAAATTCTCTGAATATCAAACTGAGGTGTACAAGATGCTTGTGTTACAAATGTATTGGAACTGTATGACATTTGAATATTAAACTGATTTGTACAAATGCTTATGTTACAAATGTATAAGAACTGTATGGCATTTGAAAATCAAAACGTGTCTGTAAAGTTGCAGGTGTTAAAAATATATCATAGTGAGTTTCAAGAGCAGAAGTTAACCAGCTTGCTTACTTTAAGAAAAATACGGGAAATGCAAATGAGCTGTTAAACCATTAAAACGGCATCCCGCTGTGCTGAATGGAACTGGTATCAGTAGGTCTGGGAGAGGCCATTGTTTAATAGCCTCTGTAAAGGAGAGAGGAAATATTGTAATTGTTTCTTGGGTCCAGGGCACTGCCATAAACATTTAGATGTGTATTGTAGCTGTCTGTGCTAAATTCCTGTCACAGCTTCAAAGGGGATTAGTGTGACAACCTAGAGTCAGGTGACCAGCTGAGGTCGTTCTGCCAGCCATCTTGGAAATTTTAGATATTACAGGGAGTAATCTCTGAGTATTCAGTATTCTGTTTTGGGCCTGACAACAAGAAGGACCATTCACCACATCATCTGCCTTGCTCTATTAAGTAAGTAAAGAATAGTAATTCTCCTAGATTTAGTCATGAAAATATAGTTAAGCTTAGTTTAGATATTGTTTTTCTTTATTTGCCTGAGTCTGTCCATCAATGTTATTTTCAATGTTTATGTTATTTGAACTCTGTGGTTTACTGTAAATATATATTCAGTATTTTCATGTTCTTTCAGTATTTATTAAATATATTTAAAACTTTTTCTGTGGCTGGTCCTTTTAGAAAATACTTAATCCTTGAGAGTGCTGCTTATATTTATTGGTGACAATGTGTGGCCCACTCCTGAAGGCCTAGATGTCTTGGTCAACTACTCCTATTTGTATTAGTATTAATATTACACAGTACAATTAGGACATTTTTGTTAAGGGCCTTAGAGTAGCTGATTGTGGAGTTCTGGTGGTAGTGATAACTACCTTATACTCTGGGCAGAAGGAGGCACAGCAGTTAAATCTGTCCCAGCCTTTCCCAGGTGTGCTTGTGTGAAAAAATTAAATCTCAAAGACTCTGTCATCTATTTGAAGCAGGGACATGATGCACTGGTCACAGAGAGGGTGCTGGAGGACTTGGCTTGAATACTCGACCGAGGACCTAACCCTACAGCTGTATCAGTGGGGAGTCTTATTTGGGATCCGGAGGGAGACAGATCCAGAGATCCAGACCATGGACTGAGTGTGTTTCCTGTGTGCCCTTAAGGGAGATTGTACTTGGTGCAGGGAGCTGCATCTGGAAATACCAAGTGTACCCATTTGTATCCCAAGTGAATCTCCCTCTCCAGTGTCAGTGGTGAGGATTCAGTCTCCTTGATTACTGTCCAAGTGTGGGGACATCACATATTGGTAGCACTGGTGGGCATCACAATTGCCACCATTCAAACTCAAGCTCTGGGAATTTACCCCATAATACTGAAAAGAACAATAGTTTATTTTCCTTACAATCCAGATGTCTTTGACTTCTGTGATTCCCACTGTAGTCCATTGGTCCCAAAGGATGCCTTCCTTATTCACCCTAATAAGCAGATGATTCCACAGCCTAGACATCAAGGTCAAATGGGAGATCCTTTTGGATTTCTCCCATCCCTTATGGTCAACCCAAAGATCTATTCCTCCAGGTTCCTATATTTTACTTTAAAGTTTCATCATAGATCCACACTGCATATTTTTAACCACAAGTTCTTATATACCATCAATGGGGTTTGCAACTTTCTGTACCCTTTTGAAGTCCTCACATATGTATGCAATACTATAGTGCTTAAAAGATGGGATACCTAAACATCCTTTGTTTACAGGGATGAATTTCTTATTCCTAGACAACATAGGAGTATCAGATCCCTATACAAATGACGCAATAATGGATTAAAGTTTGTCCAGTTCTTTTGAAGAAGCGGATTGCGGAAAATGTTTCAAAAGAAACATTACTTTAGGGAGGATCATAGTTTTCACCACCTGAATTCTACTTAAAAGAATGAAAATTTAGTTTCTTCAACAGTGCCATGTTATGCTGTATGTATTTAGTTACAGGCCTAAGATTACTGTTCACTAGCTTCTCCATCAGTATCGATACCGTAATGCCGAGGTACACTGCCTGACTTACAGTCGGTACAGGATACACAGCTACTTGAGATAGTTCCAGAGCAGTCTAACTGTTCAAAGGTAACACCATGGACTTCTTCATACTAATTGTTAGACCCAATAATTATGCAAATAGTTCTAATGCTCTTAATGCCTAAAAACATTATCCTTGGGACTCAGGAGTCAGACCACACAGTTATCTGTAACCAACAGGATAACTTTGTGAGAATGCTTGCTGAGTTGTCCCAATCTATCCTAGGAAAGATTTTTAGACATTGATCAGCTTTCAGAGAAAATAATATAAATATTAGTAGAGACAGTGGTCTTCCTTGCCTAGTTCCTTTGGATAGCCTGAAGATTTCTGATACTATTCCATTAGAGTATACTGTAGAAGTTGGAGTGGCATATAGGATTTGACATAAACAGATAAATCTGGGGGGGGGGTATGTAGGTTTTCCATTATACCACATAAAAGGGCCACAAAATCAAATCAAAGGCCTTGTTAAAATCATTCGGTACAGCTTCCATATTACCTTTTGTCAAAGTCACCCAAGTTTGGGTATTTAACCATATCCTGACTAAATCTCGACTATCTTTCCTACCCTTTATAAACCTTTAATGCTTGCGTGGTATAACTGCTCTAAGGACCTTTTCTAACAACACAGAAAGGTTTTTCACAAAGATTTTATCATTATATTGCAACAAGGTAATAGGCCTGTAACTGGCTGGGTGGAGGGGATCCCTGTTGGGTTTAGGTAATATTATAACCATTGCCAACATATCTCCTGGGGGGAAGGTACCTCTCTTAACTACCTCATTATAAAATGCATTGCTGGCACCAATGTACTCTTGTATGCTTTATAGAAATCTACTGACAAACCATCAAAGCCCAGTGCTTTCACATCAATAGCCATAATCATTTCCTGAGCTGAGAGTGACTGGACCATCCTACTCTTCTGTTTTGAGAAAGTACTGGTAAAGCCGGTTGTTCTAAGATTGCATCAGTCTCAGTATAATCTTTATTACCAGAACCCTGTGTAATACTTTTGTATCCCCTGCCAGTAACTCATTTATAATTCTGACCTCATGTACAATTTCACCCTTCCCTTTGTTGAGAGCCACTATGATTCACTGTGCCTTTGCTTTCACTTATAAGCTTTAATGTTTGTCGAGGTAATCCCGTTTGCCCAGTGAAATAACTTCCTCCATTCCCACTTATTCTGTTACCGTAGTGCCCTTTTGTGTCTGACCACACCTTTCACTTCTCTGATCCTAGCACATAGGCCTCAGTCTTTACCCCCACTCTCTTGGACTTGCCTCTCCATGTCTGATACTCTAGCTTCTAAACTTCTCATTTTCTATCTCTGAAGCTCAAACCTCCTGCTACCCAGATCTATAAAAAATCCCTATAGTTTAACCTTGAACCATTCCCATAATGGAATAACCACCTTTCCATCAGACCACTTACTCTCCTAGAAATCAGATATCCATGCCTTAATCTCCTGAAAAAGCTTGTCCTGCTTTAGCAGTAATGGGTCACACCTCCAACAAGAATTACCCCTAGCCCTAGTATCTGCTGTTAAGCTCCAGGTGTACCATAGCATGGTCTGATAATGCAACAGGGAGAATATTCACTCTTCTCACATTTGACATCAGCTTTTGTGAAAGAAACCAATAATTTAATATATTAGCACAGTTCAAGTTATAATTCTGAAAGGTGAAAGTCTTCTCATTAGGGTGGAAGCACTGAGAGGCATCAACCATCCAGTACATTTCCAACCATGCTCCGTATTCCCTGGTCACCTTTGGTATGTGCAGCCTGTTGGACAAGATCTCATTAATATTAGGTTCTAAAGCAACATTAAAATCACTTCCAAGTAACATTGGGCTATCATCTTTACCCATACCCTTTAATTCCTTAAAGAAGTAATATAAGTTAGTTGTGTCATCCATATTAGGCCCATAAAATTTTTAAACTACCAGTGGATCACTAGGAGCCTAGACATCCAAATGTAACTATCTCCATTTCTTATGTTCTTAAATGTATTTACTACCCATTTACATGTACTGTGTACCAAAGTCACCACACCGCACTTCGCTGAGCACATTGAACTAAAGTAACTCTTACCTGGTCATTTCCTAGCTACATTAGATTCGTATTTATGTTTCATCTTATCTCCTGTAGCAAATAAATATCAGCTTTGCATTCCTTCAACTTAGACAAAATTAGGGAACACTTGATAGGGGTCATGGGTGCTAGATCCATAGATCCAGGGGGAGGGGGAGCCTCCCCTCCCACTTTTACAGCTGCAAGACTTGTTGAAAAAATTAATGAAGTAGAGTTTTCACACCCACGTGGATTTGTGCGCAGAAGTTAAACTAACTAAACTAGCAGTTCTTGTTCTCTTATAGCTCTGTGTTACAGGAGTTATGCTGCCGCTGTTCCGTTGGTGCTGCCAGAGCCATAGTCATGCGAGTAAGGAGAGTTTTGTTCTTTTATTTGCAGGAGTTACACTGCTTGTGTGTGTGTGTGTGTGTGTGTGTGTGTGTGTGTGTGTGTGTGTGTGTGTGTGTGTGTGTGTGTGTAAAATGCCCCATTTAGGTTGAATTCTCTACCCATACCAACACTTGTGATTCAGGGAGTTGAGTCCATAGCTCTCAACTGTCCAGATTTTCACAGAATATTTGGCTCATACTTTTGGTCTGTTCCTCTTAAAATTTGTGGTTTTCTGGCAAATCAGTGAGAACTGAATTCACTAAATAATGATAGCCCTTTAAGTTTCAGTCTTCCTATGGAAACTCATGGTAACACAAAACACTTTATTTTAGCAACTTTCTAATATTATACAAGCAATATTTAAAATGTGTCCCTGGTTTTGGGCCTTTGCCCCCCCCCACATAAATTTTGTTTTTTCCAGATTTCTTGTGCTGCGAAGTTGAGAGATTTAGTTGAGTGTCAAGTGGATTTTACAAGGAGCTGAGAGCTTCAGGGGAAGAGAAGTTTAGTGCTACTTATGCTAAATTGCACAACAGGTAGTATACTTGCTTTTGCTGCAGAAGGCTGCCAGTTCTACTCCCACAGTATGCAGATGAATCACTGATACTGTACTGTGTTGTACTTTAAAAGGAGTGGATGCTGCAGTCCTATGAATGTCCTCCTTTGGAGGAGTTACCTAATAACTATGTTTCTCACATTGTGTATGTTGATATCTGCCTGTATTCTTTGTCTATATTTTTCTAAACATGTCTGCCTGAGTTTATCACTCAGTGATGTATGTACTGTCTCTTTTTTGGTATGTGGAGCTTTTTTCCCCGGGCCTCCACTGAAAATGGACATATATCCAGTCGGACTATCCCGGTCAACAAATGTAAAATAAAATAAATAAAATAAAACATTTCTGTTATCAGTTTACAATCCATTTCCCATTGCAAAATTACTAGCTTATCATTTTTTTACTGTAGCATAGGCAATTTATTCTTCAAGGGCAACAGGCACTTTATTTGTAGATAAAACAATGAAATATAAAGTTGTTTGCTAGTAGCAACCTCTTCATTAGTTACAGATCCCTTTAATGTGGAGTTATTTAGATGACTTACTTCTGCAGAGATTTTGCATATTTACTGATATTGATGGATTGCAATAACAGAAGTCTGAGTGGCCTTTTATGGTTGAAATTTTCTGAAATGGGTAGTTTTGTCATTATTGGTTCATACATTTTGTTTCATTGCTTACTAGAAGACTGTTCCAAACTACAAATTTAAAACACTTTCTAACAAGTGGTGCTACATTATACAAGGAATATAATTTAATACAATTAGGTTAATACAATCAGGAAGGCGAGTCAAATAATACATATATGTATGCTTACTCACAGGATGCATGAGATCAAAATAGGGAAAGAGACCAGTCACCAATGGAGTCCCCCAGGGTTCAGTGCTGAGGCTTTTTCTGTTTGGCATATACATCTCACAAGTAGAAGGAAATACCATAGGGCTTTGGCCAACCAAGTTTCAGATGACTGCAAGCTAGGAGCAGTTATTGAATCCCCAAATGACTTAGCCATCCTGCAGGAAGGTTTGTCCCAAACAATAACTAGTGCCAGAATCATGAATTGAAACTAAACTCCAAGAAATACATTATCGTATCCTTTGGGAAGTCATCTACTCCAGGGAACTGTCAAATTGACAATGCCCCCTGAGAACTAACCCAGTTGTTTGACATTTGGGAACTTGTGTGTACAGTGACCTACCTTTTGACTAACATGTACCCAGAGTCATAAGAAAGTCTTTCTATATTGCACAGCTTATAAACAAATTGATTTTGACTAGATCTAGAGATGTTATTGTCCCCCTTTACAAAGCCCTCATTAGGTCAATCATTTTGTATAATGCCCATTTTGGCATGGCATGTATCTGTGCAAACCCATGCAACAATTGGAATATCCACAGAGATACCTTACTAAAAGGATACAAGTCCTAAACAATAGGTCTTGCATGGACCATCTCAAAGAGTTATCACTATACTCGGTATCCTACAAGAGTGCTTAGAGGTGAAATGTCTGGCATACAAGGCATCCTCCAACCTAATACAGATGGATCTACTGAACATCAGCAAGTCAAATGGCATCAGAAATACTCAGTCCAGGTATCTAAACTGAATGTTGTGGGGAGATGGATATATATCACAGAGGCTACCACTGTTCCAGAACAGACTATCCATTCAAGTAAAGCAAAGTTTATACCTGTCCACATTCAAATGCAACTTGGATCTAAGGATGGGTAATAGAAAATGTACTCCAAGATTGCCCCTCATGCCACTAATGGATAGAGGTAGTTCCTAAATGCTGCATCCTTACATGGGTCCCCTCAAATTATCTATAGTATGATCACATTTATTCTCACTAGGGCTAATATACAATTATCAGCCATGGGATAGGTAAGATTAATCAGGCAATGTTATTTCAACCATCAAAAGGAAAATTGGCTAAGCTTAAAATGTCCTCCAAGTGAACCTATGTTGTGGTAGTAAATAGTTTTAAAAAATTGCCCTTTTTAGATTACTAAGTGCTCCTCTCACCCCCCCCCCAGTCTTCAACATCTTCCGTCACCTCTGATAGAAGTAGAGATTCCCTTAACATTCCTTGTGAGGAAACTCAACCTGTGCCCCACCCCCTCCCGGGACTGTTGTGACTGTGTTGTCATATCCTTACCCATATAACCTCTGACATGACCTTGAACATTATTATCAAACTCATGTATACTGTCGTAATAAGTGCAGACAACAACCTAACCAATATTCCACACCCAACAACTTAAAAATGTTGACTGGCTCCAGAACCAAGCCATTCAAAATATTCTCTCCTACTTCTTCAAATACCTGAGCAAGGTATTTGGAATAGAGTAGTGCACTCATCCACACTTTTGAACCACAATAAGCCAGCAGTTAAAGAAAATCGACAATTCCACCTAGCAATCCAAAAACAGGAATAGTACCTGCACCCACCCTCTTGTTGAATGTAATAGGTAACTTACTCATGTCCCCATCATGAATGGGACCTAATGTCATACCTATAAGAGAGGACAGTTCAAGTGTGACAAATAACAACCTCAACACCTACTGCCAGTTATCTAACCTAACCTCAGCTATTAACCATTCACCTGATACTCACTACCCTGCTAAGCAAATTTGCATCTGAACAGCAACATCCATAGCCACCATTAAGCAGAATGCCAGCCACTACATGTAAAGTAGAGTTGCACTACGTATAATGCAACCCCCTAAGCACACAACCTGTGGTGAAAGACCTGGGCACTCAGGTTGATAACAACCTCACATTTGAGAATCATGTAGCAGCAGTGGTCAAAAAAAACTTTCCTTGGTTCATCTCATAAGTAAGGGGATTGCATCCAGAAAAAGGAGGTTATTACCTCTCTATACTCCTCCATCATTAGAAAAATAATTGAGTATAACACCCCTTTTGGTATGTACTTCTCCAAACATCTGCACCAACTAGAAAGACCACTGAAATACCTCGCAAAGTGAATCTATGGCCTCCCAACACCTGTCCTATGTGCACAGGCTCAAATCACTATCACTCTATTTGGTATCATACAGATTGTTCAGGGCTGATCTGTGTCTTACCTACAAGGCAATCTCAGACTCTGCCCTATTGGAGATGCTCCATATCCATAAGTCTAACTCCTCATGCATTACCTGCTCAAAAGGCCTAAATCTAATGTGTGGCATCAACAAAACCTGTTGGACAGACAGGTTTGTCTCCCAGAGGCTGTCCCATCTATGGAATAGACTTCCCACACATGTCAAACAGAACACCTCGCTGACCCTCTTCAAGCGCAACCTTGATGAGTGGATGGGAAACCACAAGTTTGTCCCAGGGTTTCCACCTGTGTTCCTCATTGACAGGGGTGACAGGTGCTGACTGAGGTTTCATTTTGGGGATAAACTCTTGGCTAGGCTTGTAAGCGTCCCAGGACCATTAGCCTGGTAACCTCCTATAATCCTATGATCCTGTAAACACAAAAAGTACTTTATCCTCCATCAACATCCCTCCTTAGCCTCATATTGCAATGGGGGGAGAGCGATAAAAAAAAATTTAAAAAAAATCACACACCATGCAGCCTAGGTAATGATGAGCTACAAAGTCAAAACCGCAAGTACCATGACAATCATGTCCATCACCAACAGCTAGCAGGGACTGTGACTTAAATTAGTTATGAACAAAAGAACAATAAGAAGTTACATAGCACAGTCACTAAAGCAAGTCAAATATAGACCATCAGGTCTGCACAACTGAATTTTATTTCCTTAAAATATTTTCTTCTTTTTCTTCTTTTGGATTTTCCCAGTTAAGGGTCGCCACAGCGGATCACCTTGTCCGCTCATGATTGGCAGTGGAGTTTCACGGTGTCGAGTTGCCAGCCCGGCAACCAACCTTCCACAGAAGGCACACACACACACACACTCACACCTAGGGCTAAATTAGAGTGTCCAATCAACCTAAAGCATCTCTTTAGGATGTGGGAGGAAACCTGGACTGAAAATCAGGGCCAAAGTCATCATTCTGCACTTGGATCTGATCTGCATCTATTATGAGTTGTCACTAAGAAAAAGAAAAGGCCTTGCTTTGCAAATGACTTGGAAGGTGTTTTTCTCTATATGTAGATTCTTTGTGGGCTTTTGATCTTTGTCCTTTTTATGCTGAGGAGACTTTCTTGGTAATATTAGCTGAATTAAATTGACAGAGAATTTAGAAGCAGGGTACTGGAGCTTTCCTGTAAAGGATGTATTCCGGCCCATCTTTCTTGCTTACGTCAACAACTTCTCTCTGCCATTATAGTTTAAAACCTTGACAGTCAAATACCTCGGATGATTTTGACCTTATTACTTACCCTGTGGTTGATCCTATGTGCCCATTGTGTAAATCAGTGGCTGCACCACTGCCAAGATCTTTTTGAGTTTTTGTTTAACAAAGTCCACAGGATAAGAACCTTCCAAAGTCTCGGGCAGTCCTCTGTCACCCTATTTTCCATATCTTCAAGTTTATTCTCTAATGTCCTGGCCAATACTTGCAGATCTTGAATTGCCTATGAATGGTTGGTTACAATTGCTCTCTGCTCAGCAATCTCTGACTGCTGTTGGGAAAAATACTTCTTGCAAACTTAATAGCTGTGTCTTGTGTTCTGTCATTGTATCTTTAGTGTGCTGAGTATCTATCATCAACTTTGCGAAAACCTGTTAGGATCTGTCTAATGGCAAGTTTGTATCACCTTCATCTGCCGTCATGTCACACATGTTGGGTTAAGCAAGGCTGGAGATACATTTTACTTTGCACCAAAGCCCATAATCCCGCTAAGAAACAACACCCAAAGGATAGTCCACTCATGTTGTAAAACACCAGTTACTATGCATAGTCCAAGCTAACATTTCTTATACACACTTATCAACATTAATTTCTGTCCCTGGATGACTACCATGCAGATTAGAGTATCTTCCCCATGTGCATACATGTAACTGATGTAAATATTATAGATAGTGGTATCTTTTGACTAACTTCTTAAATCTTTTTTTCTGTTGATTATTAACTGTTCCTTTGTTTTCAGCGTATTGTTTTATTGTATAAATTCTTTTTATTTTGTCCACTTGTGTGTTCACATTCTGGACTGAGACAGAGTTTGGTCTGAATGGATGATGTTCTGGCCCAGGTAACAAATTGTATAAATAAATAAATAAATAAATGAAATGGAGTAATGATTAACATAACAAAAAGTACCACGCTGTACAAAAGGAATTTTTTTTTATCAAAGCAAGCAAAACATAAAAAAGACACACACACACACACACACACACACACACACACACACACACACACACACACACACACAAAAATACAACTCATAGCAGTGCAATACCAATGAACACAAGCACGGAGGCCATTTTCTACGTCCACTGATGCCCTGCAGCATGGGTATTAGAGGAAAATAATGGACCTTCCAGAAGAGGGAATGCCCTTCTCCTGTGGCATCAGGCCTCAGAACACCCCAGAGTGTTTGTTATTATCTTATAATGTCTTCCCAGCCAAGCATTATTGCTTATATAATATTGCTAATGTAAGGTTCTTTGCATTGCTTGATGAGCAGTCTTTTGGGATATGTTGATATGCATTTGAATCACTGATATATTGCAAAAAAGAGAATAGCTTTGTGTGTGTGTGTGTGTGTGTGTGTGTGTGTGTGTGTGTGTGTGTGTGTGTGTGTGTGTGTGTGTGTGTGTGTTTGTGTGAGGATGTATGTATGAGAGACAGAGACAGAGAGACATGCAGTGAAAGACACATGCATGTTGTGATACAAAGTGTCAATTTCTAGCACATGGAGTACAAAATCCACATATGCAGCTGCATTATAACTGTTGACATCTAAATAATGAAATATCACTTACCAGACTGATGCACAGACAAATACTGGTACATTTATATCCTTTAGGTCTTAGTTTTGCAGCAAGCGTAAAACATAAACAGCAACATACAAATAAATATCGGTGCTGAGGGGTTTATAGACACCAAGTAACAGCTGAATAGCAGTACAGGCAGTCCCCAGGTTAAAGACGAGATGTTACTGTTCAGTTTGTCATATTACCAGCCTAGATGTCATGTGTCTAAGTGTGTAGTCCTTTTTCATTAAAAGGTCCTGCAGTGCTGTTATAATATTAATTTTATTATGTTTCATACTGCAAATCATGAAGCCCAATATCTTAAGCACATGGTAGATAGGATTTTCTCCCACCCCAGGCACGCACACACACACACACACACACACACACACACACACACACACACACATATTTTGCACAGCATAGAGACATTGACTATATGCACTAATACTTTCATTTACATACCAAGCCTGTCTCAGTGGGATGCAGGATCCTTCAAAGACATGAACATGAGCAGAGGTGTGTAGCTCTGTAGCTGTACTGTACTGAGATGCAGGTGTTCCCACTACAGCAACTGACATGCTAAACAGCAAATCTAACTGTATCAACATAGTGTCTACATGAGAGCAAGAGTGTATAAACACAGGAAGGGAGCAGTATGGTCTGTCATATGTCCTACATCTATGAACATGCTAGTCTGTACATATTTCCTGCACAAGACAGGGACACAGTACAATGACTATGTATTGCTGATTGTACTACCTGTGGACTATGATTAGCATGGGAAGAGCCCTCTACAGGTCTGCAGGCTAAAAGCACAGGCAGAGATATGGCTGTATTGGGTAATATGATCATTCTATACAGTGGCAACTATATTTAAAGGAACAGATATATGTCCTTCAAACATTGGCATATACTGTATGTGTGGTTGTCAGCAAATGTGTTCTTGGGTCATAACATTTTACAAATTCCTATCTCTCATTGCATAAACATTTCTCACAAATGTGAGTACACTGATATGTGATAGAATTATGTACACAACAATCCAGTCTGACATCACAAATTTAAAATCAGTATAACATAAACATAAATGTCATCTAAAAAAATTGTTAAGCAGCTGTGGTCCCTGGTGTTGTAAGCTTCCATTGCCTGTACATCACAACTACATAGTGGATCCAGTTTGTTCCCCTCCCCATGGTTGAGAGTGTGGACACTCCAAAAATATAAAGTTAAGAAAACTTTTGTACTACTAGTTGATCACCTCCACAGCCTCCCTGCTTCTATTCAGGTGATTACAATGGCTATTGTGCCCCCACAGATAGTAAAACTCTACCTGAAACCCACTCAGCCACTACATCTCATCTGAAATCCCTCTAATTATAACTTTTGTTAATCTCTTTGGATTATTCTATTGGTTACTTACCCCATAGGGTTCCATTAATTGTTCAGCATAGATTGGCTCTGGCCATTCCATTCACCCTTCAGGCTCACTCTGCTCCTCTACCCTGCCCCCTATTCCCACCCACCCCCACTACTTCCACATTTATTTATCACTAACTCCTCCCACTCCATCTTTCATCCAATCATGCCCCACCTCTCCCACACACTCACAAAACTAACTTAAAGTGATTAACTCCATCAGTACAATGTCTATCACCAACACATATCACCAACACATTTCTTAGCTTAATACTGCCCATTGCACTCCTTAGCACACTTACTTACCTTACACAACTCCCTTATGCCTCTTACACTCTAGCACTACACTATACCTCTAACTACCAACATACTACATCACCCTCCTTCTCCTCTATAACCCATGAACTCTTCCCATTAAACATAACCCTCTTATATAAATATAAAGTACTACCAATCATGTCCTCTTCTAACTTACCATACCCTCCACTCCCTAACAAATACTCTACCTATCTCCTCTCAAACTCCCCCTCCACATTAGACTTTATCAACCTCATACTAGATTATATCTCCCTCTCTCTTTCTGGTGACATTCACCCCAATCCAAAGCCCACCAATCCCCCATCCATCTCCTCTCCCCTTCCATCATCCCTTTGCACCCTCAAGAGCATTCGCATTACCACAATTAATGACCCTCGTAATAAAATTCTTAACCTACATACCTGGCTTACCCACAACCAGACAGACATAGTTGCCATCTCAAAAACTTGGCTTAAACCACACATAAAAGATAATGAAATCCTACCACCTGGCTACCATATGATTCATAACGATATGCCCAACGAAAAAGGAGGTGGTGTAGCCATAATCTACTCTTCCACCTACTCAGTTACCCCATACAATTATTCCACTCCAGAATTTGCCAACTCTAAATTAACCATAGCTCTCTTAAAATTGAACAAAACAAGTCCATATGCATAGCTGCTCTATGCATCCCTCCAGGTAATAACATCCCAGTACTAGAAGACATTTTTTCCTGTTTCTCCTCTAACATTTAAAACAAAACCTTCATTGTAGGTGACATAAGCATCAATGGGTCCACCATAAACTCTCAATCCCCTTCCCAAACATCAACCTCTTTAACTTCACCCAGCTAAAAAACTCCCTCACCAGGCCAAATAAAGATAGAACCTCCATCTCCATCATTGACTGGATCTTAGTGTCTCATCCAAATCTAATCTCAATTTCAGGAAACCTTCCTGACTCCCTCAGTGTCCATCTACCAGACTTTGCTGACCAGTACCCCTCCCTCTTCATAAACAACAACACTACATTCAAACCTGAAACCTGTCCAACTTCAACCCACAAACATTTTCAGACTCAGTAAAACTAACTGACTGGGCACCTTTAAGAACTCTGCCCCTTGACAATGTCATCAGCTACTTTAATGAAACTTTTCTGTACCTACTCAATAACCTTGCTCCTCTCAGGACAAGAAGAGTTAAAGCTATAACTTCTCCCTGGCTATCTAAGGAAACTAAACAGATCATGCTCCTAAGAGACAAAAAGTGGAAACAATACCAAAGAAATAAGCGACCTAATACCCTATTATTATTTAAACAACTCCACAGCTCCATGAAAAAAGCTAATAACCAGAGACCTCAAAACATATTACTCTAAGCTTCAATCTGAATATACTAACAACCCTAGAAAGTTCTGGAGTACTATCTCCTCCCTCCTTCACCCTGGCAGTAAAGACAACTCATACCCAAACCCTAACTGCTCTGATCAAGAAACAGCCTCTCTATTTAACACCTTGTTTTTGAAATGTATACTCAAACTTACTGTCAGCTTGCCCAACTCCCCTCCAATATCCCCCATACCTTCCCCTCTGATCTCAAAACACATACCCTTCCTTCAGCCTCAGTCCTGTGCCCACACACATAATAAAACAAAAATTCTCCCCTGATGGAAACCATGCTGCAATGCACCAGATAATTTACTCACATCCTTCCTCAAACTATCTGCCAAAAGTATAGCCTTCCCTATTTCCATCATAAATAAGTCCACCCAAGAATGTTATGTTCTCTCACTCTGGAGACAAGCATTCATCATCCCACTCCATAAATGCGATGAAATCACTGACACCACTAACTTCCGTCCTATTGCCATACTTTCCCCAGTCTCAGAAGTCCTGGAAAAATGTATTCACTCACAACTAATGCCTTATCTAACAGAAAACAACCTTCTAACCCCCATACAACATGGATTCCGTCCAGGCTACAGTACCATCACTGAACTCCTCTCTTTCCTCGAGTCCATTAACCATTCTCATGCCTCCAAAAAAATCATATCAACCTTGTTTCTAGACCTTTCCAAAGCCTTTGATACCATCTCCCACCCTGTACTCCTATCACAACTGTCATCCCTCACTCTCTCCCCTTCCACCATAGCTTGGTTTACCAGCTACCTCTCCAAAAGACAAAATGTGGTTAAATGGAAACATTTCACCTCTTCCTTTCCAGACACCCCTACTTGGGTACCCCAAGGTTCTGTCCTTGGCCCCTTATATTCATCAACAACTTTTACCACTCCATCTCCAATTCTATACTAATCCAGTATGCAGATGATTTGACAACCATCTGCTCAGCTGACACCCCTTCCGAACTTCTACAGATAACTGAGTCAGCTTTCCCAAATACTGAAACCTGGATGCAAAACAACCACCTAGCCCTTAACGCCAGTAAAACCAAATTACTGATTATTTTCCCCTGCGGTGGTGGTACTGCGGTAGTATTGTCACCTCACAGTAAGACTTTGTCCTGTTCGATTCTCAGCTAAAGCGTCTTCTGTGTGGAGACATGCATGAATGGGCGTACCTTCGTTGAAGGTTGTGCATCAGGGCTGGCAACTCGGTACGTAAAAATCTACTGCCAGTCATTAGTGGACCAGAGTTCCACTGTGGCGACCCCTAACTGGGAAAAGCCGAAAGATACAACAACTGATTTTTTTCCCCATCTAAACTCTCCCCCATTGATAAAAACTCCTTCAACATCATAAGCCAGAATAACACTCCCACTGAAATTGTCCCTCACACCAAACTGCTCAGCATCATTATTGATGAACATCTAAAATTCAATATTCACATCCAAACTAACATAAATAAAACACCAAAATTAGGACTGCTATGTAGGCATAACCACCATTATCTCACCCCCTCCACCAGAAAGACCCTTGCCTCCTCCACATACCTTTTCCCTTCCCTAATGTATGACTCTCCTCTGTTCTCAAATCTTCAGCTTGGTCTTCAAACTAAATTAGAAGCCTGCTACAATAAAATCTACAAATTCGCCACCAACTCTAGGAACTCATCCCATTACTGCATCTCCTTCCACTCACTGTAATGGCTCGAGCTTCCCAACTGTCTTAACCTCCTTAAACTCACCACTGCCCATAAGCTCATATTTAACCCATCCTCCTGTCTCTCTCTCTCTCTCTTTCTGTCCAACTCCTTAACCCCCTATATTCCTAATCACTCACTTAGGTCAGATTATCAGAACCTGCTCAAAATCTACAAACCTTTATGGCCACCTGGACAATCTCTGCTATCCTGTTCCTTAGATAAGCTATGGAAATGTTTTTCTCCCTCCCTTAGAAATACTCATTACCACTCTAACTTTAAATCCCTCCTCCATTTCTACCTATTCTCAAAGTGGGAATGCCCTTGCTCCTTCCCCACACAGGACCCTTTTATAGCAAAACCTATCTTCTAACTCTCCACACCATCTCTGCACTCACATAATTTGCCCTCCTACTCTTCCTTAAACTCCAAATTTTAATAGTTTATTTCCAACAATTTCTCATGCTCAATTGTAATTAACTGTTAATGACCCTTAGACTGAATTTTTGCTAGATTTTTACTACTATTATTGTGTATGTAACATTTCAATTGTAATTCACTTTTAATGACTCTTAGATTGTACAGTTGCTAGATTCTATTATTATTATTGTAGAAGATGTTCCCCCGTTTGATTCTCAGCTGGAGCGCCTTCTGTGTGGAGTCTACATGTCATCCCTGTGGTCGAGTGGCATTCGAAAGACATGCACGAATGGGCGTGCCTTCGTTGAAGGTTGGGCGTCGAGCTGGCACCTCAGCACAGTGAAAATCTACTGCCAGTCATTAGCGGACCAGAGTTCCTCTGTAGCGACCCCTAACTGGGAAAAGCCGAAGAAACAACAAGAATGTAGATTTTTTTTTTTTACTGTAGAATGCTGCATAAAGCTGTATGACTTCTTTGCTTTGTATGCTAATATGTTTGTCATTGTTACTGGAGCTTTTCTTTCAGGTCTCCATTGAAAACGGACTCTTTTTAGGCCCAGTGGACTTCCCTGGTCATCAAACTGAAATAAATAAATAAATACATAAATAAATACATAAATAAATAAATAAATAAATAAATAAATAAATAACAAATAATAAATAAATAAGTGTTTTTGCATTTTTCTGCAGAGTGGAAAAAGCTTACTTCATCCCCCACACCAATGCAATTTTTTCACAACTCCACAGTTGTACAACTGAAGAGAAAAAAAAATGTTACAATCATACATTTCAACTGTCCAGATTTTCACAGAATGTCCAGATTTTTGCCTCATATTTTTGGTCTGCCCCCTCATAAAACATGTAGTTTTCTGGCAAATCACTGATGACTGAAGCCACTAAATAATGGCATAGATTTGAATTTTAGACTTCATATCTTTCAGACAATGTATGCTAATACATATCATGCAATTTTAGCAGCTTTTAACTTTATGAGAGCAATATTTAAACTATGTCCCTAGTTTTGGGTCTTTGTACCCCCATCGTTTTAGGCTTTGTCCAGATTTCTTGTACTAAGAGGTTGAGAGGTATTCACTCCATACCCCAGCATTAAGTAATTGAGTTGCATTGTAAGTTAAAAATAAGCAAGTCATCTCAACTTTCATGAAATCCATGCAATATATGATATCATATAGCTTTAATAAGATAAGGGGAATTAAAAATAAAAAGTGAATGAATACCATGGGTTCAGCCGCATTCGTGGAGAGTCCTAATCAGGCCTTTGTTATGCCTCTTGACTTCTGTCATTCTGATATCTCTTTGAAGGATTGTAAAATGCTTTGATGATATTGTCAGCTATATAACTGATGTTTTTTTTTTTCTAGTATGAGGTAAGACTAAATAGAAGCATGAATTAAAGATGTTCAACTTGTTGAACAGACTAAATCAGTACATTCTGAAACTGAACAAAAATAAATATCACATTTGTGTGACTGGTTTGAAATGCATGAGAGATAGTCTTACAGAAAGTGGTCTGAAATCAAAATATAAGAGAGTGAGAGCTATTGTGATCATGCCAAAGCTGTAAGATAGAAAATTCTTAACGAGATTTCGGAGAATTGTTCAATATTTGTAAAGATTCATGCTGAACGTGTCAGAAATGGTTAAGCCATTAGAGAATCGTCTAGAGCATGATATGGCATGGCATGGTTGACTTCAACAATTGGCTAAGCTTCCGGTGTCATTCAAAGGGGATCCAGTATTTGTCTGCCTGGGAAGACATGATCGACAAACCACGATGCTTTGCCAGAGATGGTCTGCACCTGTCACCCCTGGGATTCAGGTTACTGGCTAAAGCTCTTGCCACCCCTATAGTGCCTTTTTTAGGCAAGGTTCAAAGGATAAAACCACCACCATAACAGATACAAGCATGCAAAATCTGAAGGTAATGCTACTCATGCTAGAAGTCTAAACCTCAAAATGCACTCTCTCGAGGCACTCCTAAAAATGGAGAGCATCGATATCTGTGCAGTAACTGAGACCTGGTTCAAGGCTCCAGAGAGCACACCTGCAATACCAGGCTACAATTCTTACCACACTTTTCAGCCACAAAACCAAGACTGAAACACTAAAGGTGGAGGAGTGTCCATATTCACCAAGGATATTCACACCTCCAGGCTCGTTGCCCAAAACAATGCCTCTGAAATTCTCCAGATGCAACTAACACTAGGTAAGACTGCAATCCAAATTGTAGCTTGCTACAGATCCCCCACCATGCCTCAATATTCTCACTACACCTTTCTAAACATACTGGAACATATTAAGATACAACCAAACACCCAAATACTGGGTGATTTCAACTACCCTGCCATTAACTGGGAAAACTACTCGGGTACCAAATCCTTTTCCCAACGGTTCTTGGAATTCATAAATTACAATGCCCTGGATCAACTAATCCATTGTCCCACCGGGGGAGCCAATATCCTAGACCTTGTCATTACCAACATGGGAGATAGATGCTCCACACCAGTGGTCACCCCCTCATTGGTCAGGTCTGACCATAAGCAAATCACCTTTGACGTCCACATCCCACCCCCACCCCCCAGTAAGGAAACTTCCTTAAAAAAACTTCTCCAAAGCCAACTTCATGCTACTGAAGTCAGAAGTGACAAACTTCACAACACCCACGCAGATGGGATCTGGAAGTTCGACTGCAGAATCCTACACTAAGGCACTGTATGAGCACATCCACTCGTGCATGAATTGTGCCATCTCAAATAGAACCAAGATGCTCTTCTCCAAAAAAAGGAAGCCAATCTGGTGGTCCCCTGCTATAAACAAACTATACAACAGAAGGAAGAAACTGTTGCAGAAACGAGGAAAATCCCAGGATGCAAAAGACTCCCTTACCAGCCTCAGTAAGAAGCTGAGATCCCTCATAAAATCCTCAAAAGCTAGTTACGAAAATAAAATTGTCAAAGATTCCAAAGACAACCACAAGGCATTCTATAGTTATGTCAAGAATCTAAATGGCAATGCTCAGATCTGCTCTGAGCTACAACAGAATGGCATTAAATATACTGATCCCAAGGATATTGCCAATATCCTGGCAGATCGATTTAGTGCAAACTTCACCCCCTCTCACCCACTAAAGGGCCCATCTCAATACCAAAAGATTGCCAAATTCTGATAATCATGGCCACACAGGTAGAAACCGCAGTCTCCAAAGCTAAGAATACAGCATCCATGGGACCAGATGACATCCCAGGCTGTGTACTACTTGAACTACAAAATGAACTGGCACCTCACCTAAGTGTCATGTTTAATCATAGCCTCACCTCAGGCTTCGTGCCCTCTGAGTGACGCACAGCTACAGTTATCCTGCTCCACAAGGGAGGATCGGCCTTGGATCCCGGGAACTACCGTCCCATCAGTCTGACAAGCCTGATCTGCAAGGGCAGAGTCTCCAGAGCTGTGGATGAGGGTAAGGTGGTCCACACAGCCTATCTGGACCTCGCCAAGGCCTTCAACACCATCTCCTACTCTGGAATCACAGATAAACTTACTAAGCTGGGCATAAATCCCAACGTCACTCGATGGGTTGCCAACTGTCTTACTGACAGAACCCAGACTGTAAAAGTAGCCGACTCCAAATCCAGCTCCAGACAAGTGACAAGTGGAGTACCTCAGGGTTCAGTCCTCTGACCACTCTTGTTTGGCATCTACTTCTCTGAAGTACAGGCCAACACTAAGGGACTCTGGCTAACAAAGTTTGCAGATGACTGCAAACTGGGAGCCATTATTGAATCCTCAAATGATGTGGATATTCTACAAAAAGGCCTTACAGAAACAGATGTCTGGTGCCAGAGCCATGGGCTCAAGCTTAATGCCAAGAAATGTATAGTTATCCCCTTTGGAAAAAAAACATGTACCCATGAATTACCACATAGGTGGCAGGAGACTAAACATCGAAAGTGTGATGAGAGACTTAGGGACACAGGTGGACAGTGGTCTCACTTTCGATAACCACATCGCCACAACAGTCAGGAAATCCTTGTATGTGGCACATCTCATCACTAAGGGCTTTCCATCCAGAAAAAAGGAGGTCATTGTCCCACTGTACTCATCCCTCATTAGACCCATTATAGAGTATAATGCCCCGTTTGGTATGTACCTCACAAGACATCTGCAACAGCTGGAAAGGCCACAGTAATACCTCACTAAAAGAATCACAGGCCTAAAGCAGATGCCATATGCTGACCATCTAAAAAAACTCCAGCTATACTCTGTGGCATATCGTCTACTCAGAGGCGATCTCTGCTTAACATACAAGGCCATGTCAAACCCTGAGCTGTTGGACATGCTCCAGTTAAAGAAATCCCAATCCCTCAGAGCCACACGCTCCAGGGATCTAAACCTTGTCATCACAATTAACAAAACATGCTGGAGGGATAGGTTCCTGACCCAGAGACTCCCCATACTCTGGAATAGACTGCCTATACATGTCAAGCAGAGCGCCTCATTGGCCCTCTTCAAAAGGAACCATGATGATTGGATGGGAGATAGGAAATTCACCCCGGGGATCACGTCAGTCGCCCTGCTAGACAGGGGCCCAGAGAAGTAAATATTGTGGGAAGAAGTATCCAGGGAATTGTTATGGCTAGACTTGCATAGGCCTTAGGGCCGATAGCCTAGTACCAACCTATAAACCTATATGGGACCAGTTACCAGAGTAGGAAAATAATATTGAGTTGCTAAGGAATCTTGAGACTACTGCACTGACTCAGAAGTATTGCGTGGCAAATAGATGACAGTCAATATAAGCTAGGAGATATACTTGTGTAAAAGGACATACAAATCCATATGGTGAGAGAAAACGTACAGATCCACAGACTAGATATGCTGAGAATGGGAAAGATATGTTAGTCATTGTCTATAGACATGAGAAATTCTATGAATATATTTATGGTAAACCATTTTTGATTAAACAGTAGTAAACCACTGCACAACATATTTGGAAAATGATTGTATAAAGCATGATCAAGATTCCAAAGAATGTTATTCAATCTGCAAAAGTATGACTTAGTTGACTACAGACTGCCAGGCAAGAAAATGCACATTGTTGACTGTTGAGCAGATTCTATTACAAGGAAAAAAGGAAGACATTGTAAAGGAAGGTTTACAAATCTTGTGGATTGTTCTGCAATTACCAATATATCAGAAGCCGAGTATAAAAGATATACTCTGGGAACTGGGATACACAGAAATGAAACTACTCAAGAAAGTTACAATAAAAACTTGTCCAGATCGGTTGTCAGAAGAGTGTTTAGATGAAAGACTGTGCTGCGTACACAGAGATGATGTCAGCGGAGATCTTGTGTTTATATAAATTGATTATGCCTAATTAGATCAGAGAAGCTATGCTAAAGAAAATCCATAAATCACAATTAGGTATTGTGAAGTGCGAAGACACAAAATGGGATGTGCTCCATTGGCCAAAAATTATATGAGTATATATACTAAAATACTACAAGACTGTCAAAAATCTGTCGCATGTTCATTAATCAGAATCCTAAGAAAGAATAGCTATCACATGATATACCAGTGCTGACAGGGAACAATGCCAGCATATTTCTATTACATTTTAGGGGTCAGTAATATTTTATTTGTGTGGATTATTGCTTTGAGTTTTCAGTAATGTCTAAACCAAAGGAGACTACAAGTTCTACTGTGACTGTAATGTGTTGGAAACTATTTTTAACAAGTATGAAATTCCAGAAACTGTCATTTAAGACAAAGATTCTCCATTTAATAGTCAAATGGGTTAAATTGTGTTCAAGGCTGGCAATTTGAGTCCAGTGGTGAAATGCAAAGGATAATACAAACAGTCTGGAGTCTAATGGGGATGTGTAGCAGCGCTGATAAATTTGATTGTTATTTATCTGTGTCAGAATACAGAAATACTCCAGTTAAAGGGCAAGGGGTTTTACCAACTCTGTCATGTGTCAGAGGCTTAAAGTTAAGGGGTCTGCCACACTACTTTGTTGATGAAGTGTAAAGGTAATTAATTTAGTTGCTTAGGAGAGGTCAGAAACAAATGGAAGCAATCCTATGAAAAACAATCATCATGCTTTTTGATTTGCAGAAAGGGGATAAGCTGAGAAATACAAGTTCCGAAAGTTCACATATAGGGTCAATTAGATGTCAATTGTTGAACATACAGAAGAACCAAGGTCTTGTTTTGATGAGAGTCAATAGTCACAAACTTATACTGAAAAAGAAAAAAGAAAAGAAAAAAGAAGTTAAGTGAGCAAAACAGCTAATTCAGAGTCCAACAAGCTGAGTAGCAAGAATGATCAGGCTACACAGTTAATTATGCCACCTTATCAGTGTAAAACATTCAAAAGTAGTTGAACAGTTTCGATCTAATGCTGAAAATGGGCTGGCACAGTGGTGCAGCAGTTAACATTGTCACAGCACAGCAAGAGGTTCTCCGATTCGATTCTCAGCTGGGGTGCCTTCCTTGCAGAGTCTGAATGCACTCCCTGCATGGTTCCCTCCACATTCCATAGACATGTGTCTAGAGCATTTCTCTCCGGGCCTCCGCTGAAAATAGGCTCTGCCCTAGTCAGACTTTCCCAGTCAACAAATGTTAAATAAGTAAATAAAATCCTAATCAATGTATCCAGATAAAGTCAAATAATTCTGAATTCAGATGTACACATATGAAAGAATAATCTACAAATGTGTTTGCTATAGTGAGTGCACATATGGATATGAAGTTCCATAATTACAGCAAGAATCAGAGAATGAATGATGTCAGTAATAAGAAATTATATTTTTGAAATGCATTTAAATTGTATATAACATATCATTAAAAGTAAACTTTTAGAATAATTGTACAGTAATACTGCTACATTACTTATTATGTATTTTTTATAAAAATTAAGGAATGTAGTATATGGCAACATATAGGCTGGGATTCATAGTCACCTTGACTAATTTGCAAATACATGCAATTTGCCTTGAATAGTAGCAAGGCTGTCCTGAGTCATAGAGTTCCTCATTGCCCGGTACTGCAGCCCTGCTGAGCAGTGTGAGGTCCGCTGCTGCATGTAAATACAGAAGTTGGGGACATGTTGCATATGCAAATAAACTTTGTTAGCATATTTTTGCACTGCTCTGCTAGAAGCATTGCCTACTATGGCCACTTATAGATATTTGTACCAGGTTATTTCTATGCAAAGCAGTGCAAAAATGATTAAATATATGCAGCACTTCAGCTGTTTGCACAAATGCATTTCAAGATGAATTGGGGTGACTTCACCCTCCTGATCATGCCAGTCCAATTAAGTATGCTGTTACAGATTGTCAGCACATGTCTATGTGTATGTGTGTGCATGTGCACACACGTTCGCGCATGCGCGCATGTGTGTGTGTGCGTGTGTGTGTTACTGTGTGTGTGTGTGTGTGTGTACATGCATGTGTATGTGTGTTTGTTAGTGTATGTGTATGTCTTTGTATGTGGGTATCCTGAGTGTCTGTGCACATATGTGGATTTGCCTGATTATGTGCGGAACTCTATAGGAAATAAGTTCATAATGTCGAGTACTTACAATATCAAAAGCACATAACATTGACCACATAAAGTCAGAACATGAAACAATGAAGCCCACTGCAAACAACTTCTTTCAAGGGCCCCACATCCTCTCTAATTATATATATATATATGGACTTTGAGATCACAGTACAGTGGGTAAACAGAAAACAATTTTCCATCTGTACCCCAAACTCAAGGAACAAGCTTTTAAGTATTGTTAAAAAAAGCTGGTAGCACATAGTGCCAATGCTCTGTGTTTTGACTTTGTATTTTCAGTGTGAAGTGCTTTGATAATGTAAGTACTCAACATTATGCATGCATTTTTAACATTTTATATCAGGTCTGTTCAGCTTATCCTTTCTGTCTGATAGCACCTCGGGAAAGTGCAGCATTTATGCTGTGTGTGTGTGTGTGTGTGTGTGTGTGTGTGTGTGTGTGTGTGTGTTTATATATGACTCATTGTGTACATGTATAACTCACTGTGTATGTGGGTCTGCCTACTGCTAGCTGTGAGTTTGTCTGTCCATTTGCCAGACTGTATGTGGCCCAATAGTTGTCTGTATGGCCTAATTGCAGAGGTTGGTAGGGTAGTCATTTGAGTTATTCTCACTTTCCAGATTACCAATTCAAAACTATGTAAATAACCCTTGTCCAGATCCCCTTTAATAAAACACAGCACACCAAATAGCATTTGGCGACCTTTATTAAAACTTTCTTAAACATAACATTATTGCAAAACATTCTTAATTTATTAATCTTAACATAACATCCGTGTAACAACTTAACAAGGCTGCTTATCCCCACTCACCCTGCCCAATAAGCAGCGCTCCCACCACTGCTCGCTTACTGTCAGTTATAAAAGCAGCATCCCACTGCTCACTTTCATCCCCCAGACTCCTTGAATCCAACAACCAACACCAGAGGGGGAAAAGAAGAGGGACAAGCCTGCCTCTCTTCTCCACCCACCAGCCTGACACAGGCTGTTTCCCCTCACTTACTGCAATACCTTCACCAAACCATCTAAAACAAGGCTATGTGTACATTAAATAAGTCCAACCCACACTCATGCAGGTGCATGCCATCCCCTCTAAACCAAACTGGGTCTCTGTCATCAATGTCTCTATAGTATGAATACTCAAACTGACCTGTTACCATGTCAACCTAAAATTAACAAACCGATGAGACTGCTCTATATCCCTAAAACTGGCAGCATTTCCAATTTAAATGTGGTACTATTTTAGGCCACACAATACACATACTTAGATATACCCTTTTTAAAGTGATGCTTTGGAATTATTCCCAAATCATTATCTGCCAAATGGACCACTAAAACTCACAGAAGCCCAGTCTGTGACTGTATGCCTGCAAACTCCTCTATAAGCCGATGCCATCTGAGGCCTCTGATACCATTCCATATGACTCTCAACCCAAAGTAATGTAAACCCAACTCACTGCCAGCTGGCCTAACTGCAGCCCTCTTTGCCACCCAATGTATATAAGAATGACCCAGAATACAATCTCTTTTCCTGGAAGAAGAGAGAGGGACAGAGAAAAAAAAAATACTAAAACAACCACATTAACATCTAATACAAGACAAAAATGCATTTGAAAACCGATGACCTACCCTCTTAATAACCTCAGCTGACCTACTTTCTCTCATACCTCTCAACATGGAAACATCAAAAATCTGGACAAGGCCCATGAAAAATAGGTACAAATCTGTACGCTGATTAACATAAAATTTTCATACATAATTATGTAACCCCACAGCAGCAAAAACAACAGCAAAGCAGCAAAGCAACAACAGCAAATACAATAAAGAACAAAGACCAGGAACCCAATGAATACAATGTATCAATGTGCAACAGAGAACAAATACCAGGAACCCAATGAATACAATGCACAAAGACCAGGAACCCAGTGAATTAAATGTATCAATGTGCAACGAAGAACAAAGACCAGGAACCCAATGAATGCAATGTATCAATGTGCAACAAAGAACAAAGACCAGGAACCCAATGAATTAAATGTATCAATGTGCAATGAAGAACAAAGACCAGGAACCCAATGAATACAATGTATCAATGTGCAATGAAGAACAAAGACCAAGAACCCAATGAATAAAATGTATTCCTCTCTGACGTGTCGGCATACACTGCCTTCTTGGAGTACACAGTTACTTCACATCACACACTTGGTTTATATACACTGCTAAATAGGCAATTAAACAATAAAGTTATCAGGTAATGGCATCAAACACTTAAAACAGATTTAAAGTAATACATGCCAATTAAAATCAACATTCATACCCTTTGGAAACAAAGTATCAAGCTTTAATATATCACTGCTTCTTTATAAGAATGCCCTGGGATGTTCCTGTAATATGTTTTATGTGGGTGAGTCTAAAAGGGCTTTTAAAATAAGGCTATTAGAACATGCTCATGATATATTAAATAAAAAGGAACAGAGTTCAGTGGCACAACATTTTTTGGACGCACATGGTAGTTCTGTTCATGGTTTACAAGCCGCAATTTTAGAAAAAAGTAGAGAGTGTTTTTTGGGGCGGGGCGTCAGAAAGAATAAACTTCTATATTATAGTTTAATACTTTGTTTCCAAAGGGTATGAATGTTGACTTTAATTGGCATGTATTACTTTAAATATTTTTTGTGTTTGATGGTATTACCTGATGACTTTATTGTTTAATTGCCTATTTAGCAGTGTATATAAACCAAGGGCAGGATTCATGATGGCTTGCACGGAGTCTAAGAGTCGTGTAAGACTCCATGCAGCCATCGCGATCCAGGAACAGCCCATAATCCCATGTAAGAGACAGCTAAAACGACTCTTACACGGGCAGGGCGTGGATATGCTAATCACGTCACTTGCAGCTGAAAGGCATACGAATGAGGTAGATTAACGATCCACGAAGCTGAAACCAGCCCGTGTAAGAGTCGTGTTAGTTGCAGAAATGTACTCAGTTGACAACTGAGTACGTTACTGAAAATAACACAACGGAGCCATGACAGCTCCAAATAAAGTGTGCAAATGTTGCAGTCAGAATGCCAATGGCCAAATATGTGGCCATTGGCATGGTAACCCGATGCAAACATGAAATAAAATAATTTTTTTTTTTGGAGATCGGCAATGTTTAAATGCAGCGCAGCCTCGCGCAAACGGGCTGCGCTATATAAAACAGAAAAATAAAGGTTTGAAACCCACAAATGTGGGTTTTATGTAATGCATGGATTTGCAATGCAGGGAATAGCAGACCAGAAATAACATGGCCATCGTCTAGTGGTTGCTAAGGGGGGAAGCTGAGTGTAAGACATGTAACTAAGCATTAGTAGGCAATCCTATGTAAATGAGTGGTAGGATAGTGAATCACACTGTCACATAGCAAATGAGCACATTCCATGTAGTGTAAGAGTTAGATAAGGGGGAGTAACAGAGTAGGAGATAGGTGACATCACAGGGGGGAATGTCAGGAAGAAATCAAGCTCATTGGAGCAAAGTGGTATGTGAAAGATGTCAATCACACAGCAGAAAAAGAGGAGTGTCAACAGATAAGCATGGGAAAGTCAAGAAATGGAAGGTGTACACTGTGGCCAACACCAAAGTTTCTTGCTGTACATGCATGCACGTGTGTGCACGCTAGGAGCCGCGAGTAAGACAGAGTGCACGCATGTAAGGCAGAGTAAGCATGTAGGAGCCTGTTTAAAGATCTGTAGCCCTGTTTGCGCTGGTGTGCACGCATTTTAATCCAAATCATCAGATTCTGGTCCGTGTAAGCATGTGTGCACGCGTGGTAGCCACTGTGAGCGTGTTTTCGCTGGTATGGGCGCTGCTCCCCCCTGAGGAAACAGAGAGGAAAAGGAAGCAGAAGAAATAGTAGGAAACTAGCAGAGAATACTTGTAGAGGTAGCAGGTGAAAACAATTAGAAGCAGGCAATTACACAGGCAGAATACTAGCCCAGCACAGCACTTAAAACACTGCAAACAGCATTGCAGTATGTTTCTCTCAAGAGACACTGCAAGACAGGAGTAAGCTAGTAGAAGTGAAAACTGAAAAAGCTGCACTCAAACCAAACATGCTAGGGGCTGCCATAGCTGTCATAAGGAGACATAGGAGACTTGCTGAGGGTGGTGACAATGGAAATGCTGCCAGACAACCCACAGTGAGGAGACGGAAAAGAGTGTACAGGCCCAGGGTCACCTACCAGGGGTTACATGTGCTGGAGATAGTGGAGCGCTATAGAGTGGACAGAGACCTCCTGAAGCAAATTGTTGAGCTGTGCAGGCCACGCCTCACACACAGAGCCAACAGAGGGGAACCCATCCCAGTGGAAACTAAGGTATGTGTTGGCCTAAGAATACTAGCAACAGGTACCTTCCAGAGACAAACTGGTGATATGATGGGGATATCACAGGCATCAGCCTCCAGGGTACTGCACCAATTCCTGGATGCCATGTCAGTACATGTCGGTGATCATGTATATTTCCCCAATGCTCGTGAGGTATTGGCCAGCAATATGCGTCTCTTCCAGCAAATAGCAGAATACCCTGAGGTATTGGGTGCAATAGACTGCACGCACATATGCATCAAAGCACCAGCCGGTGAGCAGGGTAGGGCCTACATTAACCGCAAGGGCTTCCCCTCCATCAACTGCCAGGTCATGTGTGATGCCCAGGGCATAATAATGAATGTGTGTGCTGGCTGCCCTGGGAGCTACCATGATTCCCATATCTGGCATTTGACGCAGCTGTACCAGACATTTGCCAATGGGGACATCCCACATGGTCACCTAGTGGGGGATGCAGGTTATGTACTGGAGCCGTGGCTGATGACACCCATCAGAAATGCACACACACCTGAACAGGAACACCATAATGAGGCACACGCACAAACACGTAATGTAATAGAGCATGTGTTTGGGCTGCTCAAGTCACGGTTCCGGTGCCTGGACACATCTGGTGGAGCCTTGCAGTACTCACCAACTACATGTACCCAAATTGACATGGTATGTGCTATGCTACATAATATGATCCTGCGAAAACAGCTACAGCAGGACCAGCATAGGGCCAGGACAAACAGCCCCCCACCATTGCCAAGGCCATCACAGGCAGAGCGTGACTCGGAGGAGGAACAACCTTTGCCTGCCCCAGTAGGCAGAAGGAGGCGTGCCCAGTATGCCCTGGCCTTGGCAAAGAGGCAACGCATAGCACATACACTGGTTCAGTAGGAACCCTGGGAATGATACCCCTCTCTGACTCACTCATATAGTAACAGGGATGCCTAACATGACACAACCTGCTCTCAAACATGTACAGGGAGTGTAGTATGTGCATCCGACAGAGGCAGCCCTGCAGCACCACCTGAGGCATGATTGCCATGTGTTAAGCAATGTAACACCATCTAGTATATACAAACATGAAGACCCAACCTAACATCTCACCCTCACCAAGCATGATGCCACACTATGAAGACAACAAGATCAAGTACAATAATTGGCTGAGGTATTGCTGTTAGCAAGGGGGAACACATGGCTGACAGCCTGGGCTGACATGCCAAGCAAGACATGATGCCCCACCTGCTAGGGATGGCATGCACCCAGCACACCTGGCTGTGTAGATACTGGCAAAGGCTGTTGTCACCCCCACTGTGCCTGGAATAGGTAAGTCTGGAAGCACAATCCCAACACCATAGGTAGCACAAGGGATAATAACCTGGACGTAATGCTACCCAATGCCAGAAGTCTAACCTGCAAGGTGCATGCAGACCAAACCCATCACAGCATGGAGAATGGTAATATGTGTTCTGTAACAGAAACCTGGGCAAGGCTCAGAAGAGCACCCTAATACTACCAGGTTATGCCTCATACCATGCTCTACAGCTCCAAAACATGGAACACACGACAATAGGAGTGT
This sequence comes from Protopterus annectens, assembly GCF_019279795.1. Classification (NCBI taxonomy): domain Eukaryota; kingdom Metazoa; phylum Chordata; order Ceratodontiformes; family Protopteridae; genus Protopterus; species Protopterus annectens. Next base: position 1,597,064,213 of record NC_056726.1, on the reverse strand, counting down.
GGCTACCAGTAATTATCAAGAATAACCACACCCCCAGGTTGGTACCACAGCAAGAAGCAGCATGGACTATCCACAGGCAAGTAACACTGTCTCAAACTGTGTACCTGTTTGAAGCCTGCTAAAGACCACACACACAAACCCAGGTACCCCAGCCAGCCTTCCTGAAGACATTTCAGAGTATGAATGTCTCAACAAATACCAAACAAGGCACACACAAAGTATGACATAGGTGGCAATCCATTATGTATGGAAGAAGTAATCATGGACCTAGGGACACAAGTGGACGGTAACCTGTCATGCGACACTCACATTGCCAAGGTGGCCAGGAAGACCTGCTATATTGCCCACCTTAATATGAAAGGATGCACATGTAGAGCTACAGAGGTTACTGTGCCCCCATACTCTTCCCTTATCAGGCCCATACGCGACAACAATGCCCCAGTTCGGATCTACCTTACCTTACACATGCAGCAGTCAGAAAGACCCCAAATGTACCCCACCAACAGGATAAAGGGTCCAAATATTGGACATCTGCAGCCTGGCTGAAGAAACCACAGCCCAATTCAGAAGCATACTGCACAGTCAGAGGTGATGTATGCCTGATGTACAAGGCCATGTCCAATCCAGAATGAATGGACATGCTCCACTGCAGAAACCCCAAATCCAGCAGACACACCACAGTGAGATATCTGAACCTCTACACATAGATTAATAGGATGTGCTGGAGGGACAGATTCATAACCCAGAGGCACCTGACACTCTGGAACAGAATCCCAGTCCATGATAGGCTGAGCTCCACACATAAACTCAACAAGAGAAATCTGGTGAAGTGCATGGGAGATAGTAGGTGTACACTGGGGGCCATCCCTGTGTCACATCTAGGAAAGTAAACCCTACGTGGGCATAATATGCACATTGCAAGGGGTGTTGAGACCCACACACAGTCCGTCCATGCTCAAACAAGGCCAGGGCAGATAGCCTAGTATGAACCTATGAACCTATGATGATACAAATTGTGCAGGACACAAAGGATTATCACACAGCTGTCCTACCTGAAGGTAATAATCCACAGATATGCTCTGCAGCACTCTAATATCACAAACAATACACCAAACCCACACACATTGCCAACAGCCTACCAAACAGACTCCTTCCAACCTCCCCACCAGCACCTAACTGCCAAATATCTATCCCAGGAGAGTGCTGGCCCCCCGACATTGCAGACGCTGAGGTAACAGCCAGCATCCACAAAGCACAGCACACAGCATCAATGGTACCAGATGGTGTCCTGGGTTGTGTCCAACAAGTACTATAAGAAGAATGGAACAGCAAATAGCATTACTGTGCACTATCAGTCCTACCACAGGATATGTACCCAAAGAGCAGTGTACAGCAACAGTGGTCCCACACCACAAAGGTGAATGGATACTGCAAACTATCACCCCTCAACCCCGACTATCTAGGTTGGCAAAGTAATGGAGAGGATGATCATGGATCCCATGCATAACAAGATTGGGTACCTACAGACATTGGACCCTACCCAGTGTGGCTGTCATAGGGCAGATCCTGCCCCTTACACATGTCTGACTCGTGAAACGTGCACCAAGCTCATTGATGTGGGGAATGTTGATCACACAGCCTATCTGGATCTTGCTAAACCCTTCCATACAATACCCTAGTCGGTGGTACAGATAAGTTCACCAGCCTAACTATAAACTCCTATGCAAGTAGATGGGTTGCAAACCAGCTCAAGGACAGAACTGACCTGGCAGACATGCTGTAGCCATGGCAGACTGCAAACCAGGTACAACTGGCATCCCACAAGGCATGGTCCTGGGACCTCTCTTGTATGCTATATATGTCACATAGGTACAGGCCAACACGGATGGACTCTGTCTGAACAGGTTTGCAGAGGACTACAAACTGGCCACCATATCAGACCCTCCAGCTGACACAAGCAACCTACAAAAGGCACACATAGAAACACACAAGTGGTGCCACAGCCATGTCAACAAGCTAAATGCAGAATAGTGTATAGTCAACCCCTGTGGAAACACAGTACATGGCCAGAAATTACCACATAGGTGTTAACCCAGTAAGTACATCAGGAGAAATAAGAGACCTGGGGACACAAGGTGATAGATATCCTGCATGTGACAACCATGTGTCTGTAGTGGTTACAGAAACATACCATATACCCACCTAATCATGAAGGTAAGCACAGCTTGGTTAGGGTAGGTCAATGTGCCTCTCCAGTCATCCATCAGCAGCCTCACAATTGTGTACAATGGCCCTTCAGGGATGTACCGTAGCAGACAACTGCAGCAACTGGAAAGACCACACAAATACCCCACCAGGAGGATTGCAGAGCTGTAACAGATGCCATGTGTTGCCTGAGTAAAGAAACTGCAGCTCCACACAGTGCCGTACTGCCTGGCTGGAGGTGAACTGTGCCTGATGTATAGAGCCATGACCAACCTGGTATCAATGGACATTTGCCACCATGTAAACACTGAATGCTGGTGACCTATGCAGCTGACAGGCCTGAACCCCAGCACAGACATAAACAGGACATGCTGTACTGATTGGTCCATAACCCAGAAGCTCACTCCACTCATGACTAAACTCCCACTACAGGATATCCAGGAGTCCTCAGTGACTGTCATCCAGAGGAATCATGATGACTGGATGGGAGATGGTAGGTGTACCCTGGATATCACCTGTATGTCATGGGTAGACAGAGGCACAGCACACTAACCGTGACATATGTCATGGCAAACACCAGTAAATGTGTGTTGAAGGACAAACACTCTCTGACTAGCATTACAAATGGACTAGGACACAAGGCCATTGTTTGTCACTGTCCACAAAAGTTGTGGAATACATTAACAATGTCGGACAATCATGTACTATGCTGTCCATATCTGAACAAAATGCAACATGGTCATATCTGTACAACTGGCCCTCAACCAATCTGGTGTGCTCACTATAAATATTACAAGCAGTGATAGGACTGAAACCGATTATACTGTCCACCACAGTGAAAGTACTGCACCAGTACACTATACGACAATACAACTGTTTGGTCAGCAGGAAAGGATGATGACAACTGTATGCAAACTATCCCATGGTGACCCTGCAGGCACAGCATAATGCCTGTTAGGTTCAGACACAAAGCAGTTGGGCAGTAAGAACACAACCTGATGTCCAACACTCAACTGTACATGTGATATATAGATGGCGTCCACACACAAACACAAATGTGGTGGTCCACAAATCCCAACATAAGTAAAGATCACTCTGGGCATGCTCGCACACTTAGATAAATGAGATGTGGCAGTCAAGAAGCCATACAAACTGTGAACTGGGCATGCTCACACACTTAGGCCATGTCACAGTTCAGCAGTTACACACACATATCTGGCATTTCTATGTGTTAACACAGGAACCTCCCACAATACAGACATCTGCCCAGTGCACACAGTGAAGTTACAACAGAGACATAAGTAAAGTACTGGATCCCACTCATATGCAAACATCTCCCACAGTACACACGTTGTTTATAGAGATAGGGAAGGCTATGGCATTAAAGACCCACAAACAGTATATGAGCAACAGATACTTGCATCTGACAGGTAAACATATGGCCATAGAGTGCAATACCTGACTGCTGTCCCTAGGGAATACAGAAGGCTATCCACAGTGTATTTGGTGTCTGCCTCCACAGTACAGTAGGCCACTGTGCCTGTGCAAAGTTAATGCATAGATATGCTCTCCCCTGTAGTGATGGATAGTCACAGATGTACATACCTCTTCATCCATAATGATGTCAGCACACTATACATATGTCAGGAGCAAACATTATAACCAGTAATGTGAATAGCGTGCTCCGCTACTGCGTCCTTAACAAGTGTCATAACATAGTTAGGTAGGGGTTTGAATCCTGCAAGTGTTCAGTATGTGTGTGGGGGAGTAGTGTGTGCAATTCCATATGTATGAGAAATGTCTCTTTTGGCAACTATTACTACACAACACATGCTGCATATTCCACTGTCTAAACACTGATGATGTCAGCACCCTATAAGTACAGCAGGAGAAAGCAATTCCCCCCCAGTAATGCAAATAGCGTGCTCTGCTAATGCGTCTCTCACAAGTGTCGTAACATAGTTAGGTAGGGCTTCGAATCCTGCAAGTGCCTAGTGTGTGGGGGAGTAGTGTGTGCAATTCTATATGTATAAGAAATGTCCCTTTTGGCAGCTATTACTACACAACACATGCTGCATATTCCACTGTCTAAACACTGATGATGTCAGCACCCTATAAGTACAGCAGGAGAAAGCAATCCCCTCAGAAATGCAAATAGCGCGCTCCGCTAATGCGTCTCTCACAAGTGTCATAACATAGTTAGGTAGGGCTTTGAATCCTGCAAGTCCCCAGTGTGTGTGTGGGGGGAAGTAGTGTGTGCAATTCCATGTGTATGAGAAATGTCCCTTTTGGCAACTATTACTACACAACACATGCTGCATATTCCACTGTCTAAACACTGATGATGTCAGCACCCTATAAGTACAGCAGGAGAAAGCAATCTTTACAGTAATGCAAATAGCACGCTCCGCTAATGCGTCTCTCAGAAGTGTCATAACATAGTTAGGTAGGGGTTTGAATCCTGCAAGTGCCCATTGTGTGTGTGGGGGGAGTAGTGTGTGCAATTCCATGTGTATGAGAAATGTCCCTTTTGGCAACTATTACTACACAACACATGCTGCATATGCCACTGTCTAAATACTGATGATGTCAGCACCCTATAAGTATAGCAGGAGAAAGCAATGCTCCCAGTAATTCAAATAGCGCACTCCACTAATGCATCTCTCACAAATGTCATAACATAGTTAGGTAGGAGTTTGAATCCTGCAAGTGCCCAGTGTGTGTGTGTGTGTGTGTGAATAGGTGGGGGGGAGTAGTATGTGCAATTCCATGTGTATGAGAAATGTCCCTTTTGGCAACTATTACTACACAACACATGCTGCATATTCCACTGTCTAAACACTGATGATGTCAGCACCCTATAAGTATAGCAGGAGAAAGCAATCCCTCCAGTAATGCAAATAGCGCACTCTGCTAATGCGTCTCTCACAAGTGTCATAACATAGTAAGGTAGGGGGTTTGAATCCTACAGATGTCATGTGTATTTTTGTCACACAGTTTGTCCATGTGTGTGGGGGGTGTTCCATATATTGCACGACATACATTATATCAGTAATGTCAATGCACACATGATGTATGTGTGTGCCACCTACACATATGTACCTGTGAACTGAAGGAGTTCCCATGTCCGAAGCCTGCCTCATGTGAATACATGGAATATGCATCAGACAACTGTATGACTGTGGTCTGTGCAGGGGCTGCATGTGGTATGTGACTATACAGTGTGGGTTGTAGATGGTGTCATCCCACCAGTGAAGGATACATGATTGGTCTGGAGCATATAGTCCACATGTTGGTGATGAACAGGTGCAGCAAGTTGTCACCACTTGTGGGAGTGGTAACAGGTTGTTCCATAGCAATGCAGGTAATGAATGATAACAACCCTTCAGATAGGGTCTTGCAGCTAGAATAATGCTCACACTGTATGTTAGGGTAGTCGCAGTACAACCATATAATGGTGTGTGTAGAGACCGTCATATTCCCAGTGTTGTCAGGAAGGCCAAGTGGGTTTCCTGGGTATGGGAGTGTGGTGTGTGCCAGGCTATGAACCTGAAGGCAGTCTAACCCACTGTGTGTTGCACATGGAGAGGCTCTGATGCTTTGTGCAGTGCCACCAACCTGGGGGGTGTGTATCTGAGGTGCCTTTGGATACATCCCCCCTGTTCTGGTTTGGTGCATGTGTAGGGGATGACAAGCATGGTATCAAGAATGACCTGGCACTGATGGTGTGCACCTGAGAGCCTTGTACCAGGAGTCTGTTACTGCATGAATATTGCTGTACCCCATGCTAAGGACAGTTTCCACTGCATGCATCTTGAGGTTTACACTGCTGCTCTTGAGTAGCATTGCTATTAGTGTCCTATCCCGTGTGATACCTGTGTAGGTGGCTATGTAATGTCAGCCTTGCATACAAAGGCACTATGTGTGTAGCAACAGCCTCTGCCAATATACAACGGCCCATGGGTGACAGGTGCAAGCTGTCCCAAGCAAAGCAATGTGGCTTGTCCAGCATGTAATCCCATAATGACAGGCATTGGATCCCCTTTGGATGTCACTGAAAGATACGTTAATTGCAGAAACTGATGATCCTGTCTACATATTGTGGCAGCATTCATGGTGAGGGTGAGATGCTACTCAAGGCCAGGGTCATACCAGCCTGTGCCACAAGCTCAGAGAGCCCCTCTATGTCCCCTAACATGTAGTCCAGGGAGGTGCGTCAGAGGTCATACACACTGGCACAGACAATGACTGAGTCATACTTCTACATGCCTTGGAGTGACCGGAATGCTTGTGTTATGTGGTGGATCATAGTGCCCGATGGGCAGCTCAGTGTGACCATCACCTTGTTCAGCCTGGGAGCAGGACCTCAGTGTACGTGACGATAGAGGTACCTCATACAACTGTAGCAGGTGTGTTGTCTAGCCG